>NC_091332.1:3953009-4128009 GCF_038502225.1 Cherax quadricarinatus
TTTGCTCATTAGTTTTACATCATCAGCGAAAAGAGATGCATCTTGAATGTCGTTCACATAAATCAGGAACAGTACTGTGTGTGTGTGCGAGAGAGAGAGAGAGAGAGAGAGAGAGAGAGAGAGAGAGAGAGAGAGAGAGAGAGAGAGAGAGAGAGAGAGAGAGAGAGAGAGAGAGAGAGATAGAAATGTCCTGTAAGTAACATCGACTAAACAATCATCATTAGAGTTTTGTGGTAATGGATCCACTAAGAAAGCCATCACTCTACTGAGACCACGTCAGCAGACACTTTTCTCATAGCTCCTGGAAAAAAAAATACCACTACCAGGATGACCCCACAGGGCAGTGAAAGGCCTCGCTCAAATGAGCAGTGTCTTAAGGTGGTCAACACAAGAATTAACATCCGTAGCAGGAGCCCTTTTCTAACGTAAATAATATCACCACACACGGAAATTAAGACTATCCAGTGTAGTATAAATTAAGTTAGAGAATAATGTGGATGAGGCAAAATAAATATCCAGAAAGTTACGTAGACATTAGTCTATTGAACGTAGAGAGTAGAGCAGTGGTGCAAAGTTATGATAACGACGTTATCGTTATCTTGTGTGTTGTCTCAGAGGGGTCACATGTAGGTTAATAATGAAGTACTGATTATCACTGTATCAGGCATCGATAGAGCAAGAATTTGTGAAGGCACAAGTGGGGTAAGGTGACCAAAAAAACAGGAAATGCATTCATTATTAAGCAAGACAGTCGTTAAGTGAAAGATGATAAAGGCAGTTCCTGTTTTTTTCAGGTCTCCCTCCCTCAGTGGTAGACCTTTTTAACACACCGGGCCGGTGTGTTGAAAAGAAAAGTACAGAGTCAAGATGTTTTCTGAGTAAAAGTCGAGACCCAGATAAAACTGGGCCATTAGACGCACGATTTAATTATAAAATATTGTACACAACCTGCACGTAGGAGAATAAAACTTATGACTGCGTTTCGGTCCGTCTTGTACCATTATTTCTGTATTGTTCCAGTCACGGTTTTGTGTCCTTTTATGTTACGCTAAATATTAACTGTTTCATTCTTTGGGGGAATACATAAATTTATAATGAATTTGTGAAGAAAATCTGATGCTGCAGGACAAGCTTTAATTGGTACAACGTATCACTCTGCGTAGAGCTTTACCAGATTACTGACTTGATAAAGTTCAACGTATCACTCTGCGTAGAGCTTTACCAGGTTACTGACTTGATAAAGTTTTACACAGAGAGGAACAGGACTGGTCTTTCTGACGCTGCTCCCAGTCATATGATAACGAGTTAGCTGGAGCCTTTTGGTCACATGACGAGGCCTCCCGCTGGCTTCCCGGTCCATAGCGTAATCAGAATTTAAGATAACATCATATAATTCCTAAGAAATGATATGCTATACTTTTTTTTTTTGGGGGGGGGGCTTATCTATACCTCACTGAAGGGGGGGGGAAATATCTTATCATAGATTTACTTAAGCACCTTGCACAACCCACTTCACGACTCTTCAGAGGGGTGCCCTGATGCCGGCAAAGGACTCTTGATTCAGGGAATTGGAGCTACTGTCCTCTTCCTTGGATCGTTATCTGGTTATCTTCCAATCCCCCAGAGGGCTGTGTGGCCCTTGTTGGATTAGCGCATCAAGCTGAATGTAATAATACTGATATACAAACTGGCGTTGATGCTGACGTAGGTGATGACGTAGGTGAGCCTTACCTAGGTAAAACTATTATTGACGGCACTTTGATCTTAGTCACCTTGATCTTAGTCAGTTTTATCTTCCAGGCACCTTGATCTGACAGGCACCATGATGTGGGAGATATCGAGAGTGACTCTGGTGACAGTACTACTGATGCTACTGGTGCCCCAGGACATCCATGCTACCTCTGCTCAAGAACCAGAAGGTAAGGCCATTCAACCACAGGTCGTGTAGTCAGGAGAATGTTGTCGACGAGGGACTTGTGCGTCTGCAAGACAGAGGCAGAGCCGGGTTAAGATTTTGTAGGCCCCTGGGCTACAGGCACTGTGAGGCCCCCAGTGATATTTTCAAAAGGAAAAAAGAGATATTAAAATCATTTTTATAAGGTAAACGTTACACAATTAAATTTCAGACATTTGATTTGCGAAAGTTTCTTTAAACAAATTTCTCCAGACATCAGTAAATTGTAAGTTGTTGAGAACATCTGGAGGGCCTACAGCTGGCAGAGGCCTCTGGGCTGAACCACCTGGAGGCCCTTCAGCTGGCGGAGGCCCCTGGGCTGCACCACCTGGAGGCCCTTCAGCTGGCGGAGGCCCCTGGGCTGCACCACCTGGAGGCCCTCCAGCTGGCGGAGGCCCCTGCGCTGCACCACCTGGAGGCCCTTCAGCTGGCGGAGGCCCTGGGCTGAACCACCTGGAGGCCCTTCAGCTGGCGGAGGCCCCTGGGCTGCACCACCTGGAGGCCCTTCAGCTGGCGGAGGCCCCTGGGCTGCACCACCTGGAGGCCCTCCAGCTGGCGGAGGCCCCTGGGCTGCACCACCTGGAGGCCCTTCAGCTGGCGGAGGCCCCTGGGCTGCACCACCTGGAGGCCCTCCAGCTGGCGGAGGCCCCTGGGCTGAACCACCTGGAGGCCCTTCAGCTGGCGGAGGCCCCTGGGCTGAACCACCTGGAGGCCCTTCAGCTGGCGGAGGCCCCTGGGCTGAACCACCTGGAGGCCCTCCAGCTGGCGGAGGCCCCTGGGCTGCACCACCTGGAGGCCCTTCAGCTGGCGGAGGCCCCTGGGCTGCACCACCTGGAGGCCCTTCAGCTGGCGGAGGCCCCTGGGCTGCACCACCTGGAGGCCCTCCAGCTGGCGGAGGCCCCTGGGCTGCACCACCTGGAGGCCCTTCAGCTGGCGGAGGCCCTGGGTTGAACCACCTGGAGGCCCTTCAGCTGGCGGAGGCCCCTGGGCTGCACCACCTGGAGGCCCTTCAGCTGGCGGAGGCCCCTGGGCTGCACCACCTGGAGGCCCTCCAGCTGGCGGAGGCCCCTGGGCTGCACCACCTGGAGGCCCTTCAGCTTGCGGAGGCCAATGGGCTGAACCACCTGGAGGCCCTTCAGCTTGCGGAGGCCCCTGGGCTGCACCACCTGGAGGCCCTTCAGCTGGCGGAGGCCCCTGGGCTGAACCACCTGGAGGCCCTTCAGCTGGCGGAGGCCCCTGGGCTGAACCACCTGGAGGCCCTCCAGCTGGCGGAGGCCCCTGGGCTGAACCACCTGGAGGCCCTTCAGCTTGCGGAGGCCCCTGGGCTGAACCACCTGGAGGCCCTTCAGCTGGCGGAGGCCCCTGGGCTGCACCACCTGGAGGCCCTTCAGCTGGCGGAGGCCCCTGGGCTGCACCACCTGGAGGCCCTTCAGCTGGCGGAGGCCCTGGGTTGAACCACCTGGAGGCCCTTCAGCTGGCGGAGGCCCCTGGGCTGAACCACCTGGAGGCCCTTCAGCTGGCGGAGGCCCCTGGGCTGCACCACCTGGAGGCCCCTGGGCTGCACCACCTGGAGGCCCTTCAGCTGGCGGAGGCCCCTGGGCTGCACCACCTGGAGGCCCTCCAGCTGGCGGAGGCCCCTGGGCTGCACCACCTGGAGGCCCTTCAGCTGGCGGAGACCCCTGGGCTGAACCACCTGGAGGCCCTTCAGCTGGCGGAGGCCCCTGGGCTGCACCACTTGGAGGCCCTCCAGCTGGCGGAGGCCCCTGGGGTGCACCACCTGGAGGCTCTTCAGCTGGCGGAGGCCCCTGGGCTGCACCACCTGGAGGCCCTTCAGCTGGCGGAGGACCCTGAAGACCATGCCTTAATCCGGCCATGTACAGAGGATGAAGTTATGTATTACATATACGAGGATTTTATTCGGATTAACTCGGAGGATTATTAGCCCAGGATGACCCAAGAAAGCCAGTCATTGTGGATAATTTCCATTAGGAAAGGAGGGGGGGGGTTCTGATCCAATGGTCAGGTCACACGGGGTTTTCTTCTAAATGGTACAACATAAAAGGCCAACGTCATTTTAATTTATTAACCCGGGAGAGTGTTAGTAACCCTGGATAACCCAAGAAAATCAGTGTGGCCTCTGATCCACCAGGAGGCCTGGTCACAGACCGGGCCGCGGGGGCGTTGACCCCCGGAACTCTCTCCAAGTAAACTCCAGGTAAACTGCATAATGTATGATGAATACTGTATGATGTATACTGTATAATGTATACAGGATGATGAATACTGTATAATGTGTATACCATACATGCCCTATTCTGGAATTGACGCTTCAAGGGGTTTATAAAAACCTCTTGATGTCAGTAAAGGGCTCTTGATGCAGGGAATTAAACAGCCCTCCTTATTTTTCCTTGGATCAAGTGTGTTTACACAGGCTTTGATGACTCATACTGGTTAATAGTGAATGCAGACTCAAAATATAATTTTTTATAGTATACCATCTATCTATAATTGCGCACCAAATATGTATACTGACGTTTATGTATAATCACATACCTCGCAGCAAAAATACATAAACGTTCAAACAACCTATAAGTACTCAAAAAAATTTTTTACTCATAGAACACCCGTGTATAACAGTTTTTTATAGCTACTGAAATTTTCACCTGTTGTGCTTGTCAAGTATCGCTAATTATTATTAAAGATTCGCCGGTATTCTCCCGGCCCGGGCATTTTCCAACTGGTGGCCCGACTTTGGCTCCCTGTCTTGGGAGTGTCTGAGACCTAAGTCTCCCATGGGAGGAGGCACAAGTACCCCCTCATCTTTGGGACCAACTGTCCCCAGGCCTAGCCACATTCCTCGCCCTCACGGGGCTCGTAGGGAGAAGCTAGGCCTCTCTGGTGTGCCATCCCCGCCCCAAGGGGGTTAATGGGAATGACAGTCTTGTGAGCTGCAAGCTCTGGCTCAGGCACCTACCCTGCCCTAGAAGGGCTGGGCATGGTGTCGATAGTATCGCTAACACAATAATTATATATGGACCTTCAACCCTATTAAAGTCGACCGACTATAGAAGGGGTATATTATTATTATTATTTATTATTATTATTATTATTATTTATCAGTATAATTATTATTATTTATGATTATGATACTATTATTCATTTATGATTATGATTATTATTTTATTATTTATTATTATTTATTTGTAATTGTTTCCTTTAAATTTACTCTATAGATGTAGTTTGTGAAACCATCATCAACTCTCTTCTGGATGACTTATTAAGTAACATTACCGACCCACTGCCCTTGAAGACTCCGCTGGATCTCATTGTCAACATGGATTTTATGGCCGAGTGAGTATATTGCTCTCTTATGTGTTGCTACGGTTATTAATCCTTTGTGTGCGTGGTTAGTTACTTATAAATGGCAGTAATTATAATGAGGATCATGCTGAGGATAATGATGAGGATATTAGGTTGGAAATCTATCGACTGCACTAGAGTCGTTAATTAAGGCTTCATGTCAGCTGTACTCCACCAGTCAAGTTATCATCTCAATGATCTTACGGCAGAGGAGGTTAATGGCTGGGTCAAACAACATACAAGTTTAGACGTCAGTCTCACGAGACTGACGTCTAAACTTGGTAGCTCTTTATTATGTAAGTTTTATATAGTCTCTCAGTCGAACTCCCTCTCAAGGAAGGTTCCTTGACGCTGGTGAGGGGCTCTTGATCTAGGGAATTGGATCTGTGCTCCAGTTCCCTGAATTAAACTTGAATATTTTCTACATCCCCCCCCACAGGCGCTGTATAACCCTACGGTTTAGTGCTTCCCCTTGATTATAATAATCTCAGTCGACCAAGGAGGTCGCCAGTGTGTTCAGGTGTGCATGACTGATACCATAAACAACTTTCAAAGAGGCTTTACCCAGGTTCTAGCTAGTTTTTGAGGGATGCTGCCAATTCCGGAAGTGATGGGTCTGATATCTACTATGCATTTTATCATCTTATTTACGTGTCGTTCATCCCTGATTTTCTCTGTTCTTGATTTTTTACTGTCTTGCAGTTACCCTCAGTAATATGGAATTATTCGCATTCTCCTTTTTAAATTAGTAGACTAATATTAGCTCTAGCAGTAAATTCTCCTGCCAATACTACTTGTTCTCTTCCTAAGTGAGTTTGTGTCTGTACCTGCATCTGTCTGCCTGTCCGTTCTGGTGTCAGGCTTAACATCAAGCTTACCCAGAATTGTTTCTTTTATCTACAGTCTCAAGCTGACCATGATCAACACAACGCTGGCAGATGTGACGGAATTCTATGCCCAGGAATGTAGCCACGACAGTGATACTAAGGTTATCACTTTGACATTGAGAGCGCCTACACTTACCCTCTTCACTCCAGCCTATGTTATCAACGGCACCGTAGTAGAGCACATCAATCTTCACGGCCAGGGAGTTGCAACGTTAGTAATATATAATATAATAACTTGTACAAGGTATACAGGCCTAGCTGACATCAGTGACATGCTACTATATAGAAAGCCGCTTGTTATACAGAGCACTTCGGGCATGTTAGGCTCGGTGGTCTGGTGGCTAAAGCTCCCGCTTCATACACGGAAGGCCCGGGTTCGATTCCCGGTGGGTGGAAACATTTCGACGCGTTTCCTTAGTCCTGTTCACCTAGCAGCAAATAGGTACCTGGATGCTAGTCGACTGGTGTGGGTCGCATTCTGGGGGACAAGATTAAGGACCCCAATGAGAATAAGTTACAGTCCTCGATGACGCACTGACTTTCTTGGGTTATCCTGGGTGATTAACCCTCCGGGGTTAAAAATCTTATCTTAGGCAAATTTTATCCCAGGATGCGACCCACACCAGTCGACTAACACCCAGGTACCCATTTCACTGATGGGTGAACAGGGACGGCAGGTGTCTTATGAAAGCGCGTCCTAATGTTTTCTTTCAGCCGTACCGAGGATTAGATCCCCGGACCTCAGTGTGTGAGCTGTGTGCTAGCGATCGACCTACGTGACACCTAAAGTAGCTCTTTCTTGTTTCCTAATTTATCATTACGCTACACAGATAGGCATCACGTTCGTAAGCTCAGTCTCTGGATGGAAGGACAGGAGCTGTCTCCAGACACCCGTCACTGGATGGCAGACCCTTCAGAGAGGGAAGAAGAGTGCATTGGTGAATGTGAAGGGCTCTTTAGCTTAGGAACTGGAGCTACCCCTCCCCTTTGATTACCCTTCATTCCCCAGGCGCTATATGACCGTCACGGGCTTAGCGCTTTCCGGCGAATTTAATAATACTCTGGTGACCAGCGAGCGACCCATAAATTATAAACGAACAACAGACAGCACACAGCTTTAACTAGGTGACGTTTCGCCCTAAGTAGGACCATATGAAGTCTACCAATGACTCGATAAATCCCTTTCCAGGGCTAAAGGTCATCGAGCGAAAAAAGGTTTCAGCTGGTATATGTTTCAAATTCAAATTCAAAGTTTATTCTCTATAAGGATTACAATGCTGAGTTTACAGAATTTGGTTATTGTGTGGTTTACATGTAGTAAAATAATAATTACAGTGTACCACTAGAACACCTAGCATGGCTAGGCATTTCGGGCAGACTTAAATTAAATCTTAAGTTTAAAATATTACAAAATTATGAGGTAAGTTGGTATTATGGCTAAGTGACTAAATACTAGTTTGTGAGTTTAGCAATGTGAATGCTTTTGTTTTGGCACTATATATAGTTTCAGTATTGGAGTATCACAGGCCAATTTATGACTAGTTAAGATTCATTATTTTGAGATTGAGATTGATATTTCTGTTTATGGTCAAATGGGTGAGTGTAAGTGTTAACCACCAGGTGGTATTCGTGTAATTAGTTGACAGGGTGTATCAGGGAGATAAGATGTTTTCTGACGGTAGTTTTGAAGGTGATGAATGTGTCTGCAGTTTTAGAATTTTCAGGTAGGGTGTTCCAGATTTTAGGGCCTTTGACATACATTGAATTTTTGTAAAGGTTTAGTCGGACACGGGGAATGTCATAGAGATGTTTGTATCTAGTTTTGTGCCTGTGGGTTCTGTCACAACTATCAAGAAAGCGTTTTAGGTCAAGGTTAATATTGGAATTTAAGGTCCTGTAGATGTAGATTGCACAGTAGTAAGTGTGGATGTACTGAACAGGGAGTAAGTTTAGATCTATGAAGAGTGGGGGGGTGTGTTGCCAGGGATGGGATTTAGTGATTATTCTTACTGCGGCTTTTTGTTGGGTTATTATTGGCTTTAGGTGTGTTGCTGCAGTTGAACCCCAAGCACAGATAGCATAGGTGAGGTATGGATATATAAGTGAATGGTATAGTGTGAGAAGGGCAGTTTGCGGCACGTAGTATCGTATCTTGGAGAGGATCCCAACCGTTTTGGATACTTTTTTGGTTATGTGTTGGATATGGGTGCTGAAGTTCAGGTTGTTGTCGAGGTATAGGCCTAGGAATTTGCCCTCATTATGCCTGGTAATTAGAGTGTTGTCGATCTTAATGTTAATTTGAGCATCTCCTGCTCTGCTACCAAACATAATGTAGTAGGTTTTGTCAGTGTTAAGCGTAAGTTTATTGGCTGTCATCCAAGTCGATATTTTGATCAGCTCCTCATTAACAATGGTGTTGAGGGTGGCAAGATTAGGGTGAGAGATGGCATAAGTCGTGTCGTCAGCAAAGAGAATGGGGTTCAGGTGTTGAGATACGTTTGGGAGATCATTGATGTATATGAGGAAGAGCAGGGGACCAAGGACACTTCCCTGCGGAACTCCAGTATGAAGTGGCTGTGTTGTTGATGTGTCTTTAATGGTGACATACTGATACCTATTAGTAAGGTAAGATTTGAAATATGCAAGCGCATGGCCTCTTATACCATAATGGTCAAGTTTGTGGAGTAGGATGCCGTGGTCTACTGTGTCAAAAGCGTTTCTTAGGTCAATAAAAATTCCTAGTGGATATTCCTTATTTTCCAATGCTGTGTAAAGCAGATCTAGCATTTTTATGATTGCATCGTTAGTGCTTTTATTTTTCCTGAATCCAAATTGGCAGGGGTTGAGTATGTTTTGTGCCGTTATAAATGAATATAGTCTCCTGTGCACGAGTTTATCAAAGATTTTGGATAGCAATGGTAAGTTTGATATTGGCCTATAGTTGTTTAAATCTGTAGGGTCACCACCTTTATGTATTGGTGTAACCCTTGCCGTCTTGAGTAGTTTCGGGAAGGTGCTAGTTTCTAGTGACTTGTTAAAAAGTAATGAGATAGCATGCGAGAGGACATGGGCCGCTCTCTTGTACAATAATGGTGGGACATGAGACAGATTCCCTGAGTTATTTTTAAGTGACTTTATAATCTCGGTGACTTCCGTGGGCTCAGATGGAGCAAGATAGAAGGAATTTGGGAAATTCCCATCTAAGTAGTCCCCAGCATGGGTATTGGTACGTGGGATTTTATTGGCGAGATTAGAACCTATGGTTGAGAAGAAGTCGTTTATCTTGTTAGCTGTGTCAGTGGGATGCAGTGGTGTTTCATTAGGTTTAGTTAGGACAATATTCTTGGTTTTTTTCAGTTTGTGGGTCCCTAGAATCTGAGAGAGTGTTTTCCAGGTCTTTTTTATATCTCCTCTTGTGTCAGTGAATCTACTGGAGTAGTATAGTTGTTTGGCTTTCTTTATTACTTTGGTGAGGACTGATGAATAGTGTTTAAGAATATCTTTGTGTATTAGGCCCTGTCTATATTGCTTTTCATATTGGTGTTTCTTATCAATGAATTTCAGAATGGTGCTGGTTAGCCACGGGCAACCAAGCCGTTTGTTTGTGATCTGTTTCGTTTTTATAGGACAATGTTTGTTGTATAGTCTAAGTAATTTGTTAAGAAAAATGTCTGTCCAGTCATCAATACCATTGGCCTTGGAGAATTCTGTAGGCCAGTCAACAGTCTCTAGGTCAGCTGTGAACTTCCTTATTGAGGCCTCATCATGGAGTCTAAATGAAACTTTGTTGTATTCAAGTGGTGGTTTACTAATGTTTGTCAAGAGGAAGGTAGGGTAGTGGTCTGTAGTGCTATCTGTGATTATCCCTGATTTAAGGGGGGCTAGTATATTGGTCCATATGTGGTCTATTATGGTTGCACTTGTTTCAGTGAGCCTAGTTGGTTTAGTTATTGTTGGTATGAGAAGTGTGTTGTTCATATTGTTGATGAAATCATTTACAGGCTGATCATCTAGTATGCCAGGGTTGATGTTGAAGTCTCCAGCTAAGAGAAGGTGGTGCTTATTCATTTGTCTGTTTGTTATTAGTGACTTTAATTTCTCACTGAAATTTGGGATGCTTGTGTGGGGTATCCGGTAAATGGCACCGATTGTTATAGGCGTCTTAAGGTTTTTTACAGTAAAATTAGCAAAAATGTATTCTCCATATTCATCACTAAAGCAAGTGGTGCTAATACAAGATAACTGGTTAGAGTAATATATTGCAATACCACCCCCAACTTGGAATGGTCTGCAGTTGTGGATTGCTGTGTATCCTGGTAGAGGGTAGATATCTATTGTGTCCTGCTTAAGCCAGGTCTCAGTAAGAATAATGCAGGAGAAGGGTGTCTTTAGTGATTCAAGGAGTGCCAGGAGGTCATCATAGTGTTTGCTTAAGGACCTGATGTTGTAGTTAAGTACTGATAGACTTTTAGCATTGTTTAGGATAGTGGTGGCTTGTGATGCTGTGTAATAAAGGCAGTTACTTTCCAATAGGTTTTGGTTGTGTGTCAGATTATGGAGGTTTAGATCAGGGTCAACGTGATCAATCATCTTCTAGGTTTAAATTATGGTTATTTATATCCTGAGTTGTGTGTTGAGTTTTAGTACTGATATCTGTAGTGGTGGGAAGTTTGGACAAGTATATAGCTATAGCATTTTGGTCATGTAGAGTATAGTCACTAATACACATAATGAAGTTGGTGTTGTCTATGTGTTGTGCTGGAATGAGCTAAAGTACAACTAGGTATAAACTAATAATATAAAAATACAAATTAAAAATTGCACAAGACTCTCAGTTGTAATTGCACTAAGGTCTAATATAATGACTTTGGTACTGACTATGTATTGAGCTAGAATGAGCTATAGTACAACTGAGTTTAATCTAATAATATAAAAAAGGCACAAGACTCCAGTTGTAATTGCACTAAGGTCTTATATAAGTTGTTTACAAGAATTAGAGTATAACTAAATTTAAATTGACAAGATAAAATATACAAGTTAAGGTAGCAAGAATAAGAAAAAAAAAGAAAGTAGAAAAGAAAAATATATGAGGTAGTTGGTACTAGTTAGCAAAAGATAGTTAAGGGCCTTGAACAATAATATAATTGAAATATACACTAATTGCACACACAATATAGTCACTAAGATATGAAAACAATATTAGAGTAGGACTTACAATATAAATTTATAATATAAAAATACAAATTGAAATGGTACTTGCAATTGCACTAGGGTCTGGTATATGTTGTTGACAAGATCAAGAGTATAACGATTTAAATTGACAAAATAAAATTCACAAATTAGAGTACCAAAAGAATAATAAGTAAATAATAATAATAATAATAATAATAATAATAATAATAATAATAATAATAATAATAATAATAATAATGCTTCGTAATATACTTATCATTATGTACTGTACGGGTTTCTTTCCACCAGGATCGTCGCCGAGGACCTCGACATCAGTGTAACGGGGAAAGGCACCATACATACACTAAATCCTATATATATGCAGTTTGAATATGCAACTCTTGACTTGAAAATGAGCAGTTGGACGGTAAGCACTCAACCTAGTCTCAGAACTTCTGTAAATACGAGTCATATCAAGCATCGGCAAGTGAGTGTGGGTGTACTCGCCTAATTGTGGTTGCAGGGGTCGAAACTCAGCTCCTGGCCCCGCCTCTTCACTGATCGCTACTAGGTCCTCTTCCTGCTCCATGAGCTTTATCATACCTCGTCTTAAAGCTATGTATGGTTCCTGCCTCCATACATCACTTGCTAGACTATTCCACTTCCTGACGACTCTGTGACTGAAGAAATACTTCCTAACATCCCTTTGACTCGTCTGAGTCTTCAACTTCTAATTGTGACCCCTTGTTTCTGTGTCCCATCTCTGGAACATTCTGTCTCTGTCCACCTTATCTATTCCACGCAGTATTTTGTATGTCTTTATCATGTCTCCCCTAACCCTCCTGTCCTCCATTGTCGCCAGGCCGATTTCCCTCAACCTTTCTTCGTAGGACATTCCCTTAGCCCTGGAACTAGCCTTGTTGCAAACCTTTGCACTTTCTCTAATTTCTTGACGTGCTTGATCAAGTGTGGGTTCCAAACTGGTGCTGCATACTCAAGTATGGCCTCACGTACACGGTGTACAGTCTCTTGAACGATTCTTTACTAAGGTATCGGAACGCTATTCTCAGATTTGCCAGGCGCCCATATGCTACAGCAGTTATCTGGTTGATGTGTGCTTCCGGAGACGTGCTCAACATTACTCGTCACAAGATCTTTCTCCTTGAGCGAGGTTTGCAGTCTTTGGTCACCTAGCCTATACTCTGCCTGCGGTCTTTTTTTCCCCGATCTTCATGACTTTGCATTTGGCGGGGCTAAATTCGAGGAGCTAGTTGCTGGACCAGGCTTGTAGCCTGTCCAGTTCTCTTTGTAGTCCTGCCTGATCCTCATCTGATTTAATTCTCCTCATTAACTTCACATCATCTGCGAACAGGGACACTTCTGAGTCTATCCCTTCCATCATGTTATTCACTTATACCAAAAATAGCACTGGTCCTAGGACTGACCCCTGTGGGACCCCGCTCGTCTCAGGCGCCCATTGTGATACCTCATCACGTACCATGGCACGTTGTTGCCTTCCTGTCAGGTAATCTTTGATCCAATGCAGCGCCCTTCCTGTTATACGCGCCTGATCCTCTAGCTTTTGCACTAATCTCTTGTGAGGAACTGTCGAAGGCCTTCTTGCAGTCCAAGAAAATGCAATCACCCCACCTCTCTCTCTCGTGTCTTACTTCTGTTACTTTGTCATAAAACTCCAGAAGGTTTGTGACACAGGATTTGCCTTACATGAATCCATGCTGGTTGTCATTTACACTCTTGTTCCGTTCCAGGTGCTCCATCACTCTTCTCCTGATAATCTTCTCCATGACTTTGCATACTATACACGTCAGTGACACTGGTCTATAGTTCCGTGCCTCGTTTCTGTCTCCTCTCTTAAAAATGGGGACTACATTTGCCGTCTTCCATGCCTAAGGCAGTTGCCCAGTTTCAAGGGATTTTGAAAATTGTGGTTAGTGCACACAGCGTCTCAGCTCGTTCTCTAAGGTCCCACGGAGAGATGTCCGGTCCCACCGCCTTTGAGGTAGCAAGGCTACTGGTCCCACCGCCTTTGAGGTAGCAAGGCTACTGGTCCCACCGCCTTTGAGGTAGCAAGGCTACTGGTCCCACCGCCTTTGAGGTAGCAAGGCTACTGGTCCCACCGCCTTTGAGGTTGCAAGGCTACTGGTTACACCGCCTTTGAGGTAGCAAGGCTACTTAGCAGCTTCTTCACCTCCTCGTCAGTTGTATTTCATCCAACACTTGTTTGTATATCCCTTGTTGGTGTCCCCTCTCTCTTTTGTCTTCCCAGAGTCCTTCCTGTCTCTACTGTAAATACTTCCTTAAATCTCCTGTTGAGCTCCTCACATACCTCTTGATCGTTTCTTGTGAGCTCCCCACCTTCTTTTCTCAGCCTGATTACCTAGTCTTTGACTGTTGTCTTCCTCCTAATGTGGCTAAACAGCAGTTTCGGGTCAGACTTGACTTTCGATGCTATGTTTTCGTACTCCTTATCTGTGCATACTTGTTTTGTGTGTGTGTGTGTGTGTGTGTGTGTGTGTGTGTGTATGTATGTGTGACACACAGGTAGTAACGCTAGTGTTTTCCCTCTGCAGGTAAACTTCGAAGGCATGATGCCAGGGACAGACATTGGCACACTCTTCAATGAGTTCTTCACCGAACACGGATCAGAGATCCTAGGCATGATTGCCAAGAAAATCAATGAAAGTGGCGAACTTCTCGACTTCCTCAACAATCTGCTCCCCTACCACACAACTGATGCTACTATTACTACTAGTACTACTACTACTACTACTACTACTACTACTACTACTGCTGCTGCTGCTGCTACTGCTTCTCCTCCTAATTAAAAAATCTTATATAAAGAACCCAGAAAACTTAAACTCTGCCTGCACCTCTAGAGTTGCCATGTCAGTGGAGTAAGTATATAGGTAAGAAAGTATCCTGCATAGGAACGTGTCATGTCAAGCATGTCATCACTGAGTGATGACATGTTTGGTCTGTATAATAAAGTGCGTATAATGAAAAGTTTCTTTTATTTTCTTTAAGAGTCGTTATCGCAACAGGACGGGTAACGACTGGTTGGATAGCTAAAGCTTTCAAAACAAGAGATGCCAAGCCAGTCATAACATTCCCGGCGAGGGTTGAAATATTTGGCGTGTTTCCTTACACCAGTGTCTATGTTCACCCATCAGTATAAAATGGGTACCTGGGTGTTAGTGGACTGGTGTGGTGCTCAGCATAAGCTGCTTTCCATATAATATGTCACTGATGTCAACTAGGCATATATACCTTGTACATGTACTTGTAGAAATAAAATCACTACGATAGACATAAGATCTTTAGCAGAAAATGGTTGTAAATGGTATATTGATACCGACAAATTGTGGGAAAGGACATTTGAATATAGTTCAGAACATTTATTAAAGGAAACGTTTCGCAACGAGTGGCTTCTTCAGTCCTAACACAAAGTAAGCTAAAAGAGGTTAATATATAGCATACAGTGCAGGTAACCTGCAGCAACAGTGAGGTTTGGCAGACAGTGTAACATACCTACGATGGAAAGCAAGGGAGCGATGAACACAGTAGTTTCAAACTTTGGAACAATGCTCTTCTCCAGACTGAGGGACTGACCACCTCAAAACTTTAAGGGTGATGGACTGATTACATCGTCTTCAAGTCTCTTCTGCTTCTATCAACTTTTCTGTACTCGACTGAAGAAGCCTACCGTGTAGGCGAAACGTTTCGAAATAAAGATACCTAACTGTTGCATATGTGTCTTACCTAACAATAACAACCTGATTGATCAGGTTGATACTGCTGACCGCGGCCAGGTCCATGACCGCGAGGACTGGTCATGGATCTGACCGCGGGGGCGCTGACCCCTCGGAATACCCTCCAGGTATAGGTGGGATTGACCTGGCTGTTTAGGTATATAGGTATACGACCGCACTAGGCTTGTTAAAATTTGTTAGTTGGTGATGGTGTGTTTGTTAGTGTTTATGTGAATGATCAATAAGACACTATAGCTGTATAATATGCTTTGCAATAACTACCTGTCGGTCGCTGGGCTTTATCAAATATCTTAACCCCGGAGAGTTAGTAGCCTAACCTAGCAAAGCCAGTGTGGCTTATTCACTAGGATCATTTTTAGACCCTTCCCCAGGATGCTACCCACAACAATCCACATTATTATTATAATCAAAAAAGAAGCGCTAAGCCACAAGGACTATACAGCGCTGCACAACAATCCACAGGGGCAGCAAAGGACCCCAATGGAAATAAGTCACTCTGACTTTTTTTGGGTTATCCCAGGCTCTCTACACATATGCTGCTATGTATGATAATTCTATGTAACTGTATTTGTGTATACCTGAGTAAACTTACTTACTAGAATTATTATTATTATTATTATAATCAAAAAGAAGCGCTAAGCCACAAGGGCTATACAGCTACTTACTAGAAGACTTGCCCATACGTCTTATCCCATTCAAGATTCGACTTGGGATCCCCTACAACGTGAACTGATCACTGTTCCACCGTGTCACACGAAAATTCAGTTATCTGTGTTCTCTATCAGCTTTATAGAGCTCCCACGTCAGGGAAACATCATTATAAAGTGATCAATACAGCTATTGTGTCTACGTCCATGGTGTAACATTGTAGTTCTGGTGTTTATGTATTACTGTTGTGGTCGAGACTGGTTCACATTTTCTTTCCCCAGATACTTTGTTGATGGGGTAAACTTGTACGGATCATCACAGCTCTGTCACAAGGAACCAAATTGAGTAAGTTTTGCCTTTGTAACATACATTTGCTTTTATAACAGTTTTCATGACATACATATGTTACTGGTATTAAGAACAGTGAGTTATGTGTGGAAATTTTAAACTGGGATCGTCCAGTAGAGTCCAACGCTGATTTATTTCTCTGGGAGATTGTTTTATTTGGATTATTAATTAACCCAGGATACTCTAGGAAGGATACGTATTTCCATTGGGGGGGGGGGGTCTTGTGATCTTCCCCAGGATGCCACCCACAGCATTCAGCTAGTACTCAGGTACCTACCTACCTCTGGGTAAACAGAGGCAACCGGTTTAAATAAACATATTTAAGGTTTCAGTATCCTTGACTAGTAGTTTACAAGCTACGTACAGCTTGGCTGGCCCTTGTGTAGTCGGTAGCTAAGTTATAATGACAATAACACCTACTAATTATCTGTATTGGCTTTCTGTTGTAGACTTCAGTAAGGATAATGCAGATGTCTTAGTAATTAAGCTGAGTTAAAGTAATGAAGTGCATCAGCAGACAGGAATTAAAAAAGGGAGCGAGAGTTTTATATTTCGATCTTAGTCCAAGATCATCTTTAGCTGCTATAAAAGACTTGTAGTAACAATCAACACGGTGCTTTGTAGCACCCACCACATGCAGCCAGAAATCTTTGTTTTTTTTATATACAGCCTTAGAAGAGTGCAATACATTACCATGGCGGTAGTTGCAGGAAGGGGGAAGCGCTATACCCGTAAGAGTCATCAAGCGGCAGAAAAAAAAAAGTTTAATTCGAGAAGAAGGCAGCTTCAGTACCTGTCATAAAACTTTCATTGTATTAAGCACTTAATGCTGTTCCATGCAGTTCAACAGCAAGTTCAACATGCAGTAGTGATCGTCCAATACTGAACTTGTTGAACGTAAAAGCTGTGCCCCAGATTACATTTGTAGCTGCTGAGCTCATAATGCTGAGCTTGTTATATTCTTTGTAGCTGGGACACTACTCTCTACAGAAGCCAGGTAAGCCAGGTTATGGCAACCCTGTAGGCCTGAGGACCACTAGGAACAACAGCCTGGTTGACTAGGCAGTCAGCGAGGGAACAAGAACCCTGGAAACCCATCACAGGTATGCAACTGTGGCTGTTTACTTTTTGCTGACATTTCTACACTTTATCGTTCAGGACATTTATTAAAGAAAATGTTTCGTGGCTTCTTCGGTCCTATACATACTTTTGTGTTATCAGTATTGTAAAGAAATATTTGTAATATCCTCTAGATACGTTTGTGTTTCCTGCAGCGCCGCTGGTTGCACTTCCTATCGCCATTAATACGTATTAATAATAATAATCTTTATTTCTACAAGTACGTAATACAACTTATACAGACTTAGATGACATTAGTGACATACTGTATAGAAAGCCCCTGGTTATGTAGAGCATTACGGGCAAATTAGGTTAATTTTGTCCACAGGATGCGACCCACAGCTGTCGGCTAACATCCAGGTGCCTATTTACTGCTAGGTGAACAGGGACAGGTGTCTTGAGGAAATACGCCCACCCGTACCGAGGATCGAACCATAAACCTCAGTGTGAGCTGAGTGCGCTACAAACTTAGCTACGGGTCGGGACACCCTTATAACTCACCAGAAATGAAAAAAAGAATGTTAGAAAAAACCGCTTTGGAAATCGCCATGGATCCTTCAGTGCTAAGTTTAGAAACCAAGCGGGTAAAAAATTGCAAGCGTTTTACCTCAAGAGGCTCCAGGCATTTTTCATAGTGGGTTTTTGTGCCGTGTATAAAATAAAATAATAAAGCACTGTATATATACACAAAACTAAAGCCAGATCGTAAAACATTACTATGAATATAAATTAAGTCGGTGAGCTAGACAAGTGATGTCAGAGAGGTAGAAGCTTCCCACACCAGGATAAGATGTGATGCCACGTCTCCGCCAGCCTCTGGGGTTCTGGTGATGGGTGGTGCTGATTCCTGGGAAGCAGCAGTAAGTTATTTTGTTCGACCCGGAACGCCGGTACCACTACCAGCAACGTTGGCGCCACTGTTAGTACTTTCTACCCCCGCCAGCAACCACTGCTACGATCACCACCACCACCACCAGTGCCGCTCATACTTCCGCTACTAACGATAACATTAATGACTAAAAAAACATCTCCAACAACGTTAATACAACTACTACCTCTTCCAGTGCCTCTTAAACAACCGCCAAGATCCCTAATACCACTACTACCACCACCAGGACTGCTACTACCACCACCAAGACTGTTAATACCAGCACCAGGACCACTAATACCACAACTGCCACCACTAATACCGCTACTACCACCCCCTGTCCGCTTTAGGCAGTACATTTTCACTGTCTTCACCATTGCCTTTCACCACACTACGTGACACAAGTAAGTCGGTGAATAATTACCGTCAGTGACCAAGTGCCTAACAGAAAGTATATCATATACTAAGAGGTAGATAGTTCGGTTCACAAGATAAAAAGATCCGGGTATGATTCCATGTTCACCTACTTCATGTAGTTCACCTAATTCACCTAGTAGTAAATAGGTACCCGAGTGTTAATAGGTTACTTTGACATTCACGGGGGAGAACCCCAGTAGAAATAAACCACCGTGATACTCGGATTATCCTGGATTAAATACTTTTTTCATCATTACCTATTAAATGATTTGTGTTAATTGAAAGGGATGTACTCGGTGTACATGGAATTCCCTGCAAAAAGAATTGGCATTGCTGCATGAAAATAAAGAGGAAAGCCAAAGGAACAAACGGAATCTGTCCCGAAAAAGTTTTTATATACTTTATACAGACTCCCGAACTCGGAAAGTAACGAAGTTTTAATCATTCATAGGACAAATAGAAAGGAAGTTAAGCGACTAAACATCGATAACAAATTTTAACTGCTAAGTGACGAACAAAAATATTTTTTGAGGATTAGTTACTCTAACATGTTTCACCCTTAGTTATGTCGAGGCAACATCATGGTAGGGTAATGAACAGACACTTATAATACAAAGATACTTAGATATTTTTGTCTTCCAGATAGCATCATGGGGGAGTATTACCTGGGAAGGAGCAGCAGACGAACTGCGAGGCTGTGGGTCATGGCAGTATGTATGATCTTGCTAGTGCTGGGTCTCTGGGATACCCGTAACCTATCTCACCAAAGTGCTGAGTTTCTCCAGTTGCCAGAGACTCGCTTGGTATTTCCAGTAATAGAGGAGACGCTGACTGCAGGCAACATGCTAGTGGAAACCTTTTCACTGAAGGCGCCCCTTCAGGTGTTTCTGCATTCCTCCAACCCACCTCGCGGACCCCTCTACTATATGCACAGGTAAATGCTTATTTACTGTATCTTACTTTCCTTCTATCAGGGTCAAAGGCGATCACCAATTGTCTGACTGTTCAGAGTTTGCGCCGCAATTAATTGATGAAATATCTAGCATATACCACTCAGTTTAGTTTCTCATGAAAAACAAACATTCTTTCTTAAACATCCGACAGCGGAGTCAACTTGGATTCTTCCAGATTTGGAAGGGATGTCGGAAAACACTTGTTGGACAACAGCGCTGAAGATGCGTGAAGTAAACTATCGAGCATTGTCATTAAACCAAATACTTTGAGAAGGTATAAGAGTGTAATGACGTATTTAAAAGCATTATTTTTTTTTGGGGGGGGGGTACGAGTTGGACCTGCCTAGTATTAGATAAGACCATCAATGCTTCATTTTGTTTTCTCGTGTTTTGTAGGTACTCACCGCAATCGACTCTACATTTGAAGCAAGATACAAGCAACTGGACTGATTGGAGACCTGAACTGAAAAATATTGGTGATTACTTCAGGTACCTGCAAACGCCACAGACTTCCTGTCGAAAGCTGAAGAGGATGGGCGGAACATATGCATGTAAGAAGGGGCAAGAAGACGGAAAGAATATGGATGGCCAAAAGGTAACCATGAACTCACTGAGTGCGGAAAACACCATTGCATTTGCTGAGATCTTGCAAATTTTGAAGTTTTATTTTGTATTCAGAACAAGTGCAGTGAAATAGCTATGAAAGGGTGTTCAAGACAGAGCCACAGAATTCAAGTCTATTGAAAAGAATTCTTTCAGACTTTACTATTAACGTGTTCCACCACAGTACGTGTGTATGGACCCACCACTGGAGGTTGTCGGAGCCAAGGACGCTCGTAGTTGCCTCGCGTTATCTTTTGGCATCCAGCATGACACTTCCTTCGATGAGGATGTAGCTGACCTCTCCTGCGAAGTACACATGTTCGACGTGTTCGACTTCAAGCCGCCGCTGGCCCTAGAAAACGGAATCTATTTCCACGTTGTAAGTCAACTCTGTATCTTAACTAGCATTTACACTGTACACGTAGATTATAAAATGAACGTATTTGGTTTGAGACAGTGTGAGGCCAAAGAATACTTGTATCTCAAGATTTAGTTTACATTTTTAAAGTGAATTTTCATTAGAAAAGTGCTTAATTTGAATATATACTACAATACAAAGCAATCTTCAAGGAGTGCCTTAATGCCAGTGAAGGACTGTTTATCAACCAACTGAAGCTTCCCTCCATTTCTTCTTATTAAATCTGTTTGTCTTCCATTTTCCAAGCACTGTTAAAATAGTGTTTGTTTGCAGTTGTGATATATTTAATGCTTTGTTCCTGAAAGTAGTACTGAAGTGTTGTGTGTGTCACCCTGCAGGAAGGACTCGCTAGGCTACGTCACCTCATCTTTTACGACAACCTCAACAAAACAGTTTCTGTGGATACCCTCAGGGGACACTACCTCAAGCACCATCTGTTCCCAAGACCCATACACATTCTCAAGGTAATGCAAGACCGAGCATTTTGAAGGCAATTCACTGCTATACACATCCTCATAACCCACCATAACCCACTATAAATATACACCTTAATGATAAGCCACAATCCATACACATCTTCATGGCCTATTAATAATATACATTATAATAACCCATTATCCATTCACATGATCATGATAACCAACTGCCCATACACACTCTCGTGGTAATCCAGTAATAATACACATCATAACACACTGCCCATATACATAATCATTATGATCCGCTATGTATACACATCCTCACAAGAACCCACTTTCCGCAAAGTCCCTCGGGAAAACCTTCCACAGGACTAAGGACCATCTCCCACAGGTGGACATCGAGAACGATGAGTGGGAATCCTTCAGAGACATCGTTCAGGACCCGCTCTTTGATGCTGTCGGTCAGGTGGGTCATCTTGCATAGTCTCTCTTGCTCTGTCTACTGCGTTCATTATCTCTCTTCCTGCCTCTGGGCCCAGGGGCGATAAATCCCCGGAATCTACAGCAGGTATGCAACAGGTAGGTATACACTACCTGTCCATGAAATGAGATTTGACAATGTACGTGAAAGAAGCTGGTACATTCTTATTTCAGCACCCAGCCTGTTTTAGTGTAAAATAATACTAAATATAAAAAAGCGCTGCAGTAGGCCTAGTGGCACTTTCCTCTTACTTTTCTCAAGGTAACTGTCCTATCAAGGTGCGTGCCTTGATGCTGGTGAAGGGCTCTTGTTCCAGTTTAATGTTCACCCATGAATATAATACTAATCTAGACTAACCCAACCTAACACACCTATCTCAAAACTTAGTAGACTGAGGATTGAGCCTGCAAAAATGACCCGTACGAGTTTAGCCGCTCGTAACTATACATAAATACTTCGCACTTAAGAAACTGAAACTTCAGGCCATTTCGGTCCGACTTGAACCATTTACAAGTCTTGTAAATGGTTCATTTACAAGAACTTGTGACTAAGTACTGGTCATTTATGTATTGTTCCAACCGCAATATTTTTTTCCTTCATGTAATTAAAACATGATGCAGGTGGCGCTGGAGGTGCATGCTGTGGGGCTGGTGAAGGGGCCCACTAGACACTCTCCACCGTCAGTTCCTCGGGAGAAGTGGCTGCAGGCGCTGCAGGAGAGGTACGACCTGCTCAGGATGATAGAGGTCAGTATGAGGCTCGCTCGTCTTTACTTCAATAGTAAGAAGGTAACAGATGCCGACAAATGCACTCAATTAGGACGCCTTTATGGGAAGCGTTACGGTTCTAGGAAATTTATTATTTCAAATACGTAGCGTGATCAAAGTCCCAAGATCGAAATGTCTTCAGTTTTCTGTATTGGTTCATATTATCCAGACAGAGCAATCCATGTGTTTTGAGTCTAATTAGGAAATTGATAATTCTTTTTTTCTTCGTTGAATTATCTGATATAATGTCGCCATGGTATGCATATAATGTTCATGGACTTGATGCTGTCATAGATGAACTACACAACGCCTCATCCGATCGGCTTCAGAGTTTCCACTCTGGTTTACTATAACTCGGGAAAGGTTCACAAATCTATTGGCATGTGCAGGTTCCCTCTGTTCAAATTTTTAGACTTCCCAGAATAAAAGATGGGGATTATTAATGAAGTATGTAGATGTAAAGTGCTAAACCCGTATGGGTCATTCAGCGCATAGTTAAGGAGACTCGATCCTCCATCACTTAACAGTGAAACAAAGCTTTTCTCTCTCAGCTAAGCGCTCCTCCAAGTACTTCCATTAACTTATTTCTGTGTCGAAACACTTCCTGTGTCTTTCTTGCAGCATGATGATAAAGATTTTATTGTGATTAGTAGCCCTGGATGATTCATAACTCAGGATAACCAGAGAGTCAAGTAGTGTGTTTTATTTCTGTGTGGATCATATTTTTTATGTCCTCTCCCCCCAGGATGCCTACCACAACAGTCTACTAACTGCCAGATATCTATTTACTGTTAGGAACATTGATGTTATCTTACTAGTGTTACTGGTTATCTTCAAGAACAGTTCAGTATTCAAAATTTTCCCTCCTGTTCGATACATAAAAAACTTCGATGATATCTGATCATTCAGAGCTAACCCATGAAGTGGAAATCAAAACCAGACGAGGTTTCGATCTGTGCTGGACCATTACCAGAACGGACCGAAGAGCCGATCGTTCTTTATTTCCAGTGTGTGGATAAGCTGTGAATTACTCCAGCTACCTCACTGTGGCGTTTATAACTTATTATTACGTTGTTGTGTGTTGCAGGCTCGAGGGTTCCGCAGGGCGTTGTACTGGGACAACGTCCAGGAAAACTACACCCTCTACGACGAAGATGGATCCAGATACGAGACGGCCGGGGAGGTACTTTACATCAACACCAACTGGTACAACGTCACCTTCAAGCAAAACTTGGCCAGTGATGGCTTCAAGTTTCGTGAGGTCACGTGATGCCTACGTAAGGTGGCGTTTAAAGATGGTGTTTAGTTCGTGAGGAAACAAGACAAATGTCTCCTGGAACAGGACAATGTAAGTTGATAACCCAGGAAGTGGTTAAGCCTCAGCTGGTCTACAGGACATGGGTTTTACACCTTAATAAAATAAATTCAGTTTCAAAGATGTATTTTTTGAGAAAGATGTTTAAAAATCAGTGTGGAAACAGAGTAAACCTTTATTTGTCATCAGACCGAAAAAGATTACGATATATATGAAACATTGCAAGGCAATAAACGCTTATAAAATTTATAAAATGTTTATTTATACAAAAAGAAATGGGTGAGAAAATATTATACGTGAGTGTCTTGAAGTAAGAACTAGCAAATTTATATATAACAAAAAAAAAAACACGCTACAGGTTCATAAAATGTCTGTTTCCAACGCCAAGATATTAAAATAAATTTGCTAGTCTTAAACTTGTTCACTTGACGAGCGTCAGGCTGAAAGTCACCTCCATACTTGTATCAAGAATAATTTCTAAAGAGAAAAAAAAGATCCGGTAAGGCTGGATCTAATGAGTATGTGAATCTCTTGTGGGCACCGCTGGGTCACCAGGCCATCGACACTGTCCTCAGGGACAAATTGAATGACCTGATGAGAATGGAGGAGAGAATAAGCGATCTTGATGCCCATGATGCTCTGTATCTCCTCACAAGGTGTCTTACTATGCCAAGACTCACTCACTTCTTGAGGTGTGCACCCTCTTTTGACAACCCAACACTCGATGAATTTGACGCACACCTGAGATCAACTTTTAAGAAGGCACTGAACCTGTCACTAGAGGATGAGCAATGGGATCAGGCAACCCTCCCAGTGCGACTGGGAGGTATAGGGGTGCGTAAAGCAACGCATGTTGCTTTACCTGCTTTTCTGTCTTCGTGTTTGGCTTCCAGTGCATTAGTCAAGAAGATAGTACCCGAACGCTTGAGAGACGTGGTAGGAGCTCAAGACCCCAGGTTTACTGAAGCAGCGATTCGGTGGGACACCCTTACAGACTCCTCCAGTAGACCAGCTCCTCCCAAACAGCACAAACAGTCCCACTGGGACAAACCGATCATGGAAAAAATCGTCAACACAGTGTTCTCCAATGCTTCAGGAAAGGACAAAGCTCGTCTCCTGGCAGTGAAGGCACCACACTTAGGAGATTTCCTGTTAGCTGTTCCCAATTCCTCCCTGGGCACCCGTCTCGACCCACAGGCCATTAGGATTGGTGTTGCTCTTCGCCTAGCCGCCCCCATCCTCACCGAACATAGGTGTATTTGCGGCAGGGCGACAGCTGATCAATTAGGACTTCATGGTCTCGTGTGTCACACAGCAGAAGGGAAGTATGTCAGACATGAGGAGGTCAATGACATCATAAAGAGAAGCCTCGCCACAGCCCGTTGCCCAGCTCAACGGGAACCCCAAGTACAGAGGTCTGATGGAAGTCAAAAGCGTCCTGATGGAGCCACTGTGCTACCCTGGAAGGATGGAAAGCAGATTGCCTGGGACTACACCTGTGCTGCCACATTGGCAGACACCTACTTGCTTCCACTCCGTAGTGGAAGGGGGTGGAGCTGCCAGCCACAGGGAGACCCAGAAGATCCGAAAATATGAAGACCTTCCCCCTTGCTATAACTTCATTCCAATAGGGTCGGAGACCCTTGGAGCATGGGGCAAGTGTGCTCTAAAGTTCCTCAAAGAGCTGGGTGAAAAGCTCATCATAGAAACCAAGGACCACAGGGCGACCAGCTTCCTCTTTCAGAGACTCAGTGTTGCGATCCAGAGAGGAAATGCCTGCAGCATTCTGGGCATGCGGCCCACTGCAGGGGAGCTGGACGAAGTATTCGAGATGTAGCTCTGAGTTACCTATGTTGTTTTACTTTCTATCGTATTTTTGTGAATGTTTTGTCAATGTATTTTGTCTTTAAATAAAACATACTTGAAATATAGGGGGTGGTAGGAGAAAATTCTCAAACAGCTTCAGAGAGAACCTTGAGTTTTCCCTGAAGCAAGTTTATTATATATATATATATATATATATATATATATATATATATATATATATATATATATATATATATATATATATATATATATATATATGGTAGACAGCAACCACCCAGGGAGGTATTACCGTCCTGCCAAGTGAGTGTAAAACGAAAGCCTGTAATTGTTTTACATGATGGTAGGATTGCTGATGTCTTTTGTCTGTCTCATAAACATGCAAGATTACAGGTATGTCTTGCTACTTCTACTTACACTTAGGTCGCACTACACATACATGTACACATTCATTTATACACACTCATCTGAGTTTTCTTTGATTTTATCTTAATAGTTCTTGGTCTTATTACTTTTCCTTTTATATCCATGGGGAAGTGGAATAAGAATCTTTCCTCCGTAAGCCATGCGTGTTGTAAAAGTCAACTAAAATGCCGGGAACAATGGGCTAGTAACCCCTTTTCCTGTAAAGATTACTAAAAAGAATAAGAAGAAGAAAATTGTCAAAGTGGGAAGTCTGAATGTGCGTGGATGTTGTGCAAATGATAAGAAAGAGATGATTGTGGATGTTATGAATGAGAAGAAACTGGATGTCCTGGCTTTAAGTGAAACAAAGCTGAAGGGGGTGGGAGAGTTTCAATGGAGAGGAATAAATGGGATTAGGTCAGGGGTTTCAAATAGAGTTAGAGCTAAAGAAGGAGTAGCAATAATGTTGAAGGATAAGCTATGGCAGGAAAAGAGGGACTACAAATGTATAAATGCAAGGATTATGTGGAGTAAAATAAAGATTGGATGTGAAAAGTGGGTTATAGTAAGCGTGTATGCACCTGGAGAAGAGAGAAGTGTAGAGGAGAGAGAGAGATTCTGGGAAATGTTGAGTGAATGCGTGGGGAGTTTTGAATCAAGTGTGAGAGTAATGGTGGTTGGGGATTTCAATGCTAAAGTGGGTAAAAATGTTAAAGAGGGAGTAGTAGGTAAATTTGGGATGCCAGGGGTAAATGTAAATGGGGAGCCTTTAATTGAGCTATGTGTAGAAAGAAATTTGGTAATAAGTAATACATATTTTATGAAAAAGAGGATAAATAAATATACAAGGTATGATGTAGCACGTAATGAAAGTAGTTTGTTAGATTATGTATTGGTGGATAAAAGGTTGATGGGTAGGCTCCAGGATGTACATGTTTATAGAGGGGCAACTGATCATTATTTAGTTGTAGCTACAGTTAGAGTAAGAGGTAGAGGGGGAAAAGAGGAAGGTGGCAACAACAAGTAAGAGGGAGGTGAAAGTGTATAAACTAAGGGAGGAGGAAGTTCGGGCGAGATATAAGCGACTATTGGCAGAAAGGTGGGCTAGTGCAAAGATGAGTAGTGGGGGGGTTGAAGAGGGTTGGAATATTTTTAAAAATTCAGTATTAGAATGTGGGGCAGAAGTTTGTGGTTATAGGAGGGTGGGGGCAGGAGGAAAGAGGAGTGATTGGTGGAATGATGAAGTAAAGGGTGTGATAAAAGAGAAAAAGGTAGCTTACGAGAGGTTTTTACAAAGCAGAAGTGTTATAAGAAGAGCAGAGTATATGGAGAGTAAAAGAAAGGTGAAGAGAGTGGTGAGAGAGTGCAAAAGGAGAGCAGATGAAAGAGTGGGAGAGGCACTGTCAAGAAATTTTAATGAAAATAAGAAAAATTTTTGGAGTGAGTTAAACAAGTTAAGAAAGCCTAGGGAAAGTATGGATTTGTCAGTTAAAAACAAAGTAGGGGAGTTAGCAGATGGGGAGATAGAGGTATTAGGTAGATGGCGAGAATATTTTGAGGAACTTTTAAATGTTGAGGAAGAAAGGGAGGCGGTAATTTCATGCACTGGCCAGGGAGGTATACCATCTTTTAGGAGTGAAGAAGAGCAGAATGTGTGGTGGAGATACGTGAGGCATTACGTAGAATGAAAGTGGGTAAAGCAGCTGGAACTGATGGGATCATGACAGAAATGTTAAAAGCAGGGGGGGATATAGTGTTGGAGTGGTTGGTACTTTTGTTTAATAAATGTATGAAAGAGGGGAAGGTACCTAGGGATTGGCGGAGAGCATGTATAGTCCCTTTATATAAAGGGAAAGGGGACAAAAGAGATTGTAAAAATTATAGAGGAATAAGTTTACTGAGTATACGAGGAAAAGTATACGGTAGGGTTATAATTGAAAGAATTATAGGTAAGACAGAATGTAGGATTGCGGATGAGCAGGGAGGCTTCAGAGTGGGTAGGGGATGTGTAGATCAAGTGTTTATATTGAAGCATATATGTGAACAGTATTTAGATAAAGGTAGGGAAGTTTTTATTGCATTTATGGATTTAGAAAAGGCATATAATAGAGTGGATAGAGGAGCAATGTGGCAGATGTTGCAAGTATATGGAATAGGTGGTAAGTTACTAAATGCTGTAAAGAGCTTTTATGAGGATAGTGAGGCTCAGGTTAGGGTGTGTAGAAGAGAGGGAGACTACTTCCCGATAAAAGTAGGTCTTAGACAGGGATGTTTAATGTCACCATGGTTGTTTTATATATTTATAGATGGGGTTGTAAAAGAAGTAAATGCTAGGGTGTTCGGGAGAGGGGTGGGATTAAATTATGGGGAATCAAATTCAAAATGGGAATTGACACAGTTACTTTTTGCTGATGATACTGTGCTTATGGGAGATTCTAAAGAAAAATTGCAAAGGTTAGTGGATGAGTTTGAGAATGTGTGTAAAGGTAGAAAGTTGAAAGTGAACACAGAAAAGAGTAAGGCGATGAGGGTATCAAATGATTTAGAAAAAGAAAAATTGGATATCAAATTGGGGAGGAGTATGGAAGAAGTGAATGTTTTCAGATACTTGGGAGTTGACGTGTCGGCGGATGGATTTATGAAGGATGAGGTTAATCATAGAATTGATGAGGGAAAAAAGGTGAGTGGTGCGTTGAGGTATATGTGGAGTCAAAAAACGTTATCTATGGAGGCAAAGAAGAGAATGTATGAAAGTATAGTAGTACCAACACTCTTATATGGATGTGAAGCTTGGGTGGTAAATGCAACAGCGAGGAGACGGTTGGAGGCAGTGGAGATGTCCTGTCTAAGGGCAATGTGTGGTGTAAATATTATGCAGAAAATTCGGAGTGTGGAAATTAGGAGAAGGTGTGGAGTTAATAAAAGCATTAGTCAGAGGGCAGAAGAGGGGTTGTTGAGGTGGTTTGGTCATTTAGAGAGAATGGATCAAAGTAGAATGACATGGAAAGCATATAAATCTATAGGGGAAGGAAGGAGGGGTAGGGGTCGTCCTCGAAAGGGTTGGAAAGAGGGGGTAAAGGAGGTTTTGTGGGCTAGGGGCTTGGACTTCCAGCAAGAGTGCATGAGCGTGTTAGATAGGAGTGAATGGAGGCGAATGATACTTGGGACCTGACGATCTGTTGGAGTGTGAGCAGGGTAATATTTAGTGAAGGGATTCAGGGAAACCGGTTATGTTCATATAGTCGGACTTGAGTCCTGGAAATGGGAAGTACAATGCCTGCACTTTAAAGGAGGGGTTTGGGATATTGGCAGTTTGGAGGGATATGTTGTGTATCTTTATACGTATATGCTTCTAAGCTGTTGTATTCTGAGCACCTCTGCAAAAGCAGTGATAATGTGTGGTGAAAGTGTTGAATGATGAAAGTATTTTCTTTTTGGGGATTTTCTTTCTTTTTTGGGTCACCATGCCTCGGTGGGAGACGGCCAACTTGTTGAAATATATATATATATATATATATATATATATATATATATATATATATATATATATATATATATATATATATATATATATATACTCAGATCACAACATAATTGAGGTTCAGACATGTATGCGAGGAGCCCCAGACCGACAAAATGAGACTAGTCACGAGGGAGCATTCACCAAATTCAACTTCAATAACAAAAACATAAAGTGGGACCAAGTAAACTAAGTCCTAACCGATATAAGCTGGGAAGATATACTAAGCAACACAGACCCAAACTTATGCCTAGAACAGATTAACTCGGTGGCACTCGATGTATGCACAAGGCTTATTCCTCTAAGAAAAAAGAGGAGTAGATGTAAAATAGAAAGAGACAGGCGCTCCCTTTACAGGCGACGGAAAAGAATAACAGAGCGGCTAAAAGAGGTCAATATATCTGAAATGCGCAGGGAGACACTGGTCAGAGAAATAGCAAGCATCGAACTTAAGCTAAAAGAATCCTTTAGGAGTCAGGAATCGCGGGAAGAACTAAAAGCTATAAATGAAATCGAAAGAAACCCAAAGTATTTCTTCTCCTATGCCAAATCAAAATCGAGAACAACGCCCAGTATTGGGCCCCTACTTAAACAAGATGGGTCCTACACAGATGACAGCAAGGAAATGAGTGAGCTACTCAAGTCCCAATATGACTCAGTTTTTAGCAAGCCGCTAACCAGATTGAGAGTCGAAGATCAAAATGAATTTTTTATGAGAGAGCCACAAAATTTGATTAACACAAGCCTATCCGATGTTATCCTGACGCCAAATGACTTCGAACAGGCGATAAATGACATGCCCATGCACTCTGCCCCAGGGCCAGACTCATGGAACTCTGTGTTCATCAAGAACTGCAAGAAGCCCCTATCACGAGCCTTTTCCATCCTATGGAGAGGGAGCATGGACACAGGGGTCGTCCCTCAGTTACTAAAAACAACAGACATAGCCCCACTCCACAAAGGGGGCAGTAAAGCAACAGCAAAGAACTACAGACCAATAGCACTAACATCCCATATCATAAAAATCTTTGAAAGGGTCCTAAGAAGCAAGATCACCACCCATCTAGAAACCCATCAGTTACACAACCCAGGGCAACATGGGTTTAGAACAGGTCGCTCCTGTCTGTCTCAACTACTGGATCACTACGACAAGGTCCTAAATGCACTAGAAGACAAAAAGAATGCAGATGTAATATATACAGACTTTGCAAAAGCCTTCGACAAGTGTGACCATGGCGTAATAGCGCACAAAATGCGCGCTAAAGGAATAACAGGAAAAGTCGGTCGATGGATCTATAATTTCCTCACTAACAGAACACAGAGAGTAGTCGTCAACAGAGTAAAGTCCGAGGCAGCTACGGTGAAAAGCTCTGTTCCACAAGGCACAGTACTAGCTCCCATCTTGTTCCTCATCCTCATATCCGACATAGACAAGGATGTCAGCCACAGCACCGTGTCTTCCTTTGCAGATGACACCCGAATCTGCATGACAGTGTCTTCCATTGCAGACACTGCAAGGCTCCAGGCGGACATCAACCAAATCTTTCAGTGGGCTGCAGAAAACAATATGAAGTTCAACGATGAGAAATTTCAATTACTCAGATATGGTAAACATGAGGAAATTAAATCTTCATCAGAGTACAAAGCAAATTCTGGTCACAAAATAGAGCGAAACACCAACGTCAAAGACCTGGGAGTGATTATGTCGGAGGATCTCACCTTCAAGGACCATAACATTGTATCAATCGCATCTGCTAGAAAAATGACAGGATGGATAATGAGAACTTTCAAAACTAGGGAGGCCAAGCCCATGATGACACTCTTCAGGTCACTTGTTCTATCTAGGCTGGAATATTGCTGCACACTAACAGCACCTTTCAAGGCAGGTGAAATTGCCGACCTAGAAAATGTACAGAGAACTTTCACGGCGCGCATAACGGAGATAAAACACCTCAATTACTGGGAGCGCTTGAGGTTTCTAAACCTGTATTCCCTGGAACGCAGGAGGGAGAGATACATGATTATATACACCTGGAAAATCCTAGAGGGACTAGTACCGAACTTGCACACGAAAATCACTCACTACGAAAGCAAAAGACTTGGCAGACGATGCACCATCCCCCCAATGAAAAGCAGGGGTGTCACTAGCACGTTAAGAGACCATACAATAAGTGTCAGGGGCCCGAGACTGTTCAACTGCCTCCCAGCACACATAAGGGGGATTACCAACAGACCCCTGGCAGTCTTCAAGCTGGCACTGGACAAGCACCTAAAGTCAGTTCCTGATCAGCCGGGCTGTGGCTCGTACGTTGGTTTGCGTGCAGCCAGCAGCAACAGCCTGGTTGATCAGGCGCTGATCCACCAGGAGGCCTGGTCACAGACCGGGCCGCGGGGGCGTTGACCCCCGAAACTCTCTCCAGGTAAACTCCAGGTATACACACACTCCTCATGGCTCACAACAATAAATATGATGTTATGATCCCTGAAAAAAGTCGTATATTGTCACATTATCATTTATTTGCGACAAATTTTAAGAATGAAAGTGAAAATAAGAACAATGGTTGACCGCAGTAGGTTGAGTGACCCATGCTGGGCACGTCTTGTTCTTCTGTGTTTTTTTTTTTTAATGGAGTAAAATGTAGATTTTCCCACTTGAATAAAACATAGTCACCTTAAAGGTGTTTTAAGTACTGTTTGGCATGTTACTTTTTTTTAATTTATGACACTAATATTATAATTAAGAAGTCTAGAGGTATGCAAACCATGAATATAAGAATAATTTACGATGTATTTAATCAATCTTCCTCTTAATTTTATGTATTGGAAAAATTACAAGACTTTGTGACCAAAATTATCAAAATCATTACAATGGAAATAATCTTTCATCTCTCAAGTGGACATGTCAACTATCCAAAATATTTGATAGTAGACATGTCCAGGTGTTATATATATGTTGCTTAATAAGAAAGGTAAAAATATTACCAACTTGCCTAATTTAACACTTTCCACATTTATCATTTAAACTACTTTTGTATATGACAAAAGCAGTAACTCGTACGGGTTTAGCCTTTGTTTTATAATGCATAAGTTTGGTAAGTAGACGAGAGAGTCGAGATCCATTGCCATTCTCAACCTAAGGAAGTAGTATTCGGATTTTTTTTTTAAAGGAGTGTCGAGCCATCATGATGTCCATTTAAGACCGTAACGTCACTGGTAACTTCCTCTCCGAATTGTGGGTTAATTGTGATTTGTTATAGTTACGGCATTACTAATTGTACTCTTCTGAGAGTAGCACTGTATTAAAATTTAGTCAGAGAATAACTACACACTCGTATCAGTCCTTTCAAGTAGACAGGTAACTGGACGCTTAATAAGTAAGATTATTCAGGTATACACAAATAGGTACACAGATTATCATACATAGCAGCATATGTGTAGACATCCTGGGATATCCCACAAAAGTCAGTGACTTATTTACACTGGAGTCCTTTTAATACCTTATTATACTATAAAGGAGATGTACTAGGAATAACGTAAATTGAGTTATTTATATTTACATGTGTGTTAGCTAAAAAAAAAATAATCATTCTCCTCCCTTTCTGTCACTACATTAATTAGGTACCATTTGGCTGTCTTCTTGAACTGGTTCATGCTGTGACTGGCTTGAACATGTGCAGCTTAGACCATGTACAGCGTCAAATAACAAAGAGATCATTCACAACTTTTGTGAAAATGACTAAAATTGCAGATTTTAAAATTGTCGTCACAAAAGTTTGCAATAAAATCAGACTGATGGATCAAGACTGCAGAGAAAAATCACATAGGAAATACTGAGGATATATCAAAGACATGAATATTTCTTCACAGAAGCGACATGTTACGAAACTCTCAGTTATAACCTCATCTCTTTCATATATATATATATATATATATATATATATATATATATATATATATATATACATATGCCGTCACTTGGCCCGGCGGTAGGTGATCCCAGCTGCTGCTAGTTCCTTCTTAAAGGTCATGTTGTACCAGTTTGTGTTCACGTAGAGGAGCTCGCCCACCGTCTGCAGCTTGGTGCCATCGTCGTCGTACAAGAATGTAGATTGGTCGTTGTCCCAGTACAAGACTCGACGGAAGCCACGAGCCTGCAACACAGCGGACGATACTTGTCAAGGATCGTAGGCTAAATTGATGCTACTGATGAGTTCCTGATGAAATGAACTGGAGCTACCCTCACTTTCCTCCAATGAAACCTTTCCTTTCTCCAGTGAAACCCTCCCTTTTTCCAGTGAAACCCTCCCTTTCTCCAGTGAAACCCTCTTTCTCCAGTGAAACCCTCCCTTTCTCCAGTGAAACCCTCCCTTTCTCCAGTGAAGCCCTCCCTTTCTCCAGTGAAACCCTTTCTTTCTCCAGTGAAACCCTCTCTTTCTCCAGTGAAGCCCTCCCTTTCTCCAGTGACGCCCTCCCTTTCTCCAGTGATACCCTCTCTTTCTCCAGTGAAACCCTCCCTTTGTCCAGTGAAACCTTCCCTTTCTCCAGTGAAACCCTCCCTTTCTCCAGTGAAACCCTCCCTTTCTCCAGTGAAACCTTCCCTTTCTCCAGTGAAACCCTCCCTTTCTCCAGTGAAACCCTCCCTTTCTCCAGTGAAACCTTCCCTTTCTCCAGTGAAACCCTCCCTTTCTCCAGTGAAACCCTCCCTTTCTCCAGTGAAACCCTCCCTTTCTCCAGTGAAACCTTCCCTTTCTCCAGTGAAACCCTCCCTTTCTCCAGTGAAACCCTCCCTTTCTCCAGTGAAACCCTCCCTTTCTCCAGTGAAACCTTCCCTTTCTCCAGTGAAACCCTCCCTTTCTCCAGTGAAACCCTCCCTTTCTCCAGTGAAACCCTCCCTTTCTCCAGTGAAACCTTCCCTTTCTCCAGTGAAACCCTCCCTTTCTCCAGTGAAACCCTCCCTTTCTCCAGTGAAACCCTCCCTTTCTCCAGTGAAACCCTCACTTTCTCCAGTGAAACATGAACACTTCCCAGTACATCTCATTCCTCAGGCAGGATTTATCGCTTCCCCGCGAGTTTAACAGTAATAATAATAATTTACGTTCACGGTATCACAGCACATGTAAAGATGAGCAAATTTAGCGTCACGTTCTTTAGTGATTCTCAAGATAATTAAGCACTGACCTCTATCATCCTGAGAACGTCGTATCGATCCTGCAGCGCCCGCAGCTTCTCCTCGGGTGTCTTGTACAGGTAGGCCACCTGAAGTGCGTGAACCTCTATCGCCACCTGCGCAACCACAGCTTCAGATGTTGTGAACTTTATGCGTGTAAGAATTTAGATATAACTACCTATTTGCAGCTACAAGAACAAAGGTATTTGTTATTAGTAGTATAATCATGGGGGAGCGCTTAAACCCGTAGGGATTATACGGCGCCTGTAGGGAGGGGAAAGCATGGAAGGTATTCAGGCTTATTTCAGGGAACTGGAGCACAGATCCAATTCCCTAGATCAAGAGCCCCCTCACCAGGGCCAAGGAACCTCCCTAGAGGGGACAGCGGTATGTTAGTGGTTGATAGACACTTGGCCTGTTGTTTGTAGTTTGTGGTGTGTGTTAATGATTTGGAAATACTGTTTAAAGTGTCGGGAAGAGAGAGACACTGGATGCAGGAGTGCCGAGAAGAGAGACAATGGAGGTAGCAGTGCCAGGAAGAGAGAGGATGGATGCAGCAGTGCCGGGAAGAGAGACAATGAATGCAGCAGTGCCAGGAAGAGAGACACTGGATGCATCAGTGCCAGGAAGAGACACTGGATACAGCAGTGCCAGGAAGAGAGGCAATAGATGCAGCAGTTCCAGGAAGAGACAATACAAGCTGACCCACCTGACCAACAATATCAAAGAGTGGGTCCTGGGCAATGTCTCTGAAGGCTTCCCACTCGCTGTCCTCGATGTCCACCTGCGGAATATGGTTCTTTATTCTTGTCCAGGCTGCCACCCTTCTATATAATCATAATTTCAGGTTGCCACCCTCCCATGCAATAATACCAGGCTGACACCCTGACATACATTAGCGCCAGCCTGCTACCTTCCTATGCAATAATACCAGGCTGCCACTCTCCCATGCAATAATACCAGGCTTTCACTCGCCTGGCATCCCCCCCTCCTACACAATCTGAGTATCATTCACAAAATGAAAACTCCATAATATTTACAGTTGTTAGCATAGCGTTTCCAATTCCACAGTTTTGCAACACTTGTCGCACTGGAGTCCTCTCCACCGTCTTTAGCCTTTTACGATTCCACAAGTGCAAGAAATCCAGCTCTTGTTACATTTGTAAGTTCTGATCACCTATATTCTAAACTGCAAACACCTGAGCCACACATCGACGTTACTTCATGTGTCTAATTTGTTGATTTATAATCTTACTTTCTATCTTTCCCACAACTCTTTTCCATAACAATTCTCTCGCATACATGGTGTACACAAGAGACGTTATAAAGTCAATCTTGAAATGATTGAGCTTTGTTCAAGTCAGTCTTGACATGATCCAGTTCTGTTCAAGTCAGTCTTGACGTTTTAAAACTCTGTTTAGAGAGGAATATAGTCTATAAATAAAGGTTTGCTTCTAGCTGAGCATCCTTTTACTATAGAAGAGGACAAGTCTCGCCTCTCAAACGAGACTAACTTCTCCACAGAGTTCTTACCTTCAGAATGTTAATGGGCCGTGGGAATAGTTTATGTTTAAATATGTGGCCCCTCAGCGTGTCCAGCCTGTTGGTTATGTTAAGGTTGGAGTAAAACTTAACAATGTTCTTGTCGGAGAGCCCTTCCTGTGGGTGAGATATAACTTAGATCAACAGCTAGCGATACTCTGGTGCCGGTATACATTATTCTCAAGTAACTGTACATCAGATTTTATGCGAGTAAGTTATTAATACGTACGTTACTATAGGTAAGCACTAGGGTAAGGCATCATAGTCAAATCTGGATATGATGGGCAGCAAAAATGCCGAACCAAATTAACAATCTCAGCATATACATACTTGAGCGCACGCACGCACGCACGCACGCACGCACGCACGCACGCACGCAGTCTTTATTCAAGTCATCATTCATTTCAATATTGATATCTTCTTCCAATAAAAAATACTGACTTATTTACTTCAGATCATTTTACAGCCCATACCTATCGAAGACATACAGTACCACCCCTGGTATTCCATCCGTATCACTGAACTAATACCCAGATACCTGTTTACGGTTAAGTAAACAGGCGTAGCAGGCGCAAGGAAACATAAATAGGGTTCGAGCATTAAACAGGATTCAGCTATTCACCTGCGTTCGGGTTCGAACGCAGGTGACTGAACCCGTAAGGGGTCATACAGCTCCAGGTGAAATGGAGGTAATTGGGTGGTGATGAAAGGAGAGGTAGGATAGTAACAATTCCCTGGGTCAATAGTCCTTCACCAGTATTAATTAAGAAGACATCACACCCCCATCCCCTCTACCCTACTCTTTCGAAGGGACAAATTACCTTAAAATTCCCGTTACTAAATGCCCGCTAACGTGGTTAATGCTGCCGTGCCCAGGGTATAGAGTGCCCGTTGTTCAATGTTATAGCATTCGTCTTACAACAAGAGATATCCGGGTTCGATTTCTAGAGTGGGCAAGACATATGAGCAGGTTTCCTTACACCTGTTGTCCCTGTTCACCTTTTTTTTTTTTGGTCGTCTGTTGTTGGCAGTATCCTCGGATGGGGGGGGTAGTATGGCTGTGCTTTGAAATCTGAAGTATTACAAGGTTTGGCCAGGGTATATATTATCTAACAGTGACCCATTACACTGTGGGTCCTGAGTATATATTCAACGAGGGATAGAGTAACCCACACGTGCTGGGACCCCATAAACAGACAAAAAGAGTAACCCACCACATGAAAGTAGACACTGTCGTTAAACTTGGCCAGTTCCGGGTTGTAGTTTAACACGTCGAACATATGTATTTCGCAGGGGATAACCGATGCGCTCTCGTCGAAGCTGGTGTCCCTCTCTGTGCCGAAGGAGAGAACGAGGCATGCCTGGGGGTCCCTGTTTCCTAGGAGCTCCATAGCCGAGTCCACACACACGTACTAGTAAAACAGGCCAAGGTAACATCAGCTGTCACATACATATGTACGTTATTTGACCATATAAGTAACCATTTCCAGGATCCAAATGGCGTGCTGCCGACAATAGTGAAAAAAAAAAAAGATACAGGATGCAGAACAAGCTTTTAATCGAACATTTCACTGTGTATAGGTAAATATGGTTCATAATTTGATAAAGTACTACACAGCGTAAAATGGGGGACGCGCTAAACCCGGAGGATTATACAGCGCCTGGGGGGGGGGGGATGTGGAAGGCATTCAGGCTTAGTTCGGAGAACTGGAGCACAGATCCAATTCCCTAAATCAAGAGCCCCTCACCAACATCAAGGAACCTTCCTTGAGGGGACTACACAGCGTAAAATGCAATTACAATAAAGTTTGTGCGTTTTTTTCACCAGCTGTCTAATTACACAAGTCACTAGAGGGAGGTAGCTCACCTTGTGGCCGTCAAAGTGATATTGATGGTCCTTTTTGGCTATGCAGTATGAACCGCCAAGCCTTATTAGCTTATGACAGGAGGTCTGAGGTGTCTGCAGGTACCTGAAGTAGTCACTAATCGTCTTCAGTTTAGGTCCCCAAGGCTTCCATTCAGCACCGTCTTTCGGCATGTTTGCGAACATTGGAGGCATAACCCTGTCGACATGACATCACCGCCGGCCAGCAACGTTCGTTCCAACAGGAAAGAATAAATGTATGTATATATATATGTCGTGCCGAATAGGCAGAACTTGCGATCTTGGCTTAAATAGCAACGTTCATCTTGCCATATAGGACAAGTGAAAATTTGTGTATGCAATAATTTCGCCAAAATCATTCTGAACCTAACGAAAAAAATATATTTCACTGTGTTTGTTTAGTATTAAATTATTGCAAATGTATCTAAAATATATTTAGTTGGGTAAGGCTAAAATAAATTGTTCTTGTTATAATAAGGTCAGGTAAGTTTTCTAAGATTCTTTTGGTGCAAAATTATAAATTTTTACATTATCATTAATGAAAAAAATATATTTTTAAATATATAAGAGAAAAATTTAGAAAGGACTTAATTTTAAATGAGTTCTTGCTAATTGACCAGTTTTACATATTCGGCACGACACACACACACACACACACACACACACACACACACACACACATATATATATATTTTTTTTTTATTATTATTATTATCACACCGGCCGATTCCCACCAAGGCAGGGTGGCCCGAAAAAGAAAAACTTTCACCATCATTCACTCCATCACTGTCTTGCCAGAAGGGTGCTTTACACTACAGTTTTTAAACTGCAACATTAACACCCGTCCTTCAGAGTGCAGGCACTGTACTTCCCATCTCCAGGACTCAAGTCCGGCCTGCCGGTTTCCCTGAATCCCTTCATAAATGTTACTTTGCTCACACTCCAACAGCACGTCAAATATTAAAAACCATTTGTCTCCATTCACTCCTATCAAACACGCTCACGCATGCCTGCTGGAAGTCCAAGCCCCTCGCACACAAAACCTCCTTTACCCCCTCCCTCCAACCCTTCCAAGGCCGACCCCTACCCCGCCTTCCTTCCACTACAGACTGATACACTCTTGAAGTCATTCTGTTTCGCTCCATTCTCTCTACATGTCCGAACCACCTCAACAACCCTTCCTCAGCCCTCTGGACAACAGTTTTGGTAATCCCGCACCTCCTCCTAACTTCCAAACTACGAATTCTCTGCATTATATTCACACCACACATTGCCCTCAGACATGACATCTCCACTGCCTCCAGCCTTCTCCTCGCTGCAACATTCATCACCCACGCTTCACACCCATATAAGAGCGTTGGTAAAACTATACTCTCATACATTCCCCTCTTTGCCTCCAAGGACAAAGTTCTTTGTCTCCACAGACTCCTAAGTGCACCACTCACTCTTTTTCCCTCATCAATTCTATGATTCACCTCATCTTTCATAGACCCATCCGCTGACACGTCCACTCCCAAATATCTGAATACGTTCACCTCCTCCATACTCTCTCCCTCCAATCTGATATTCAATCTTTCATCACCTAATCTTTTTGTTATCCTCATAACCTTACTCTTTCCTGTATTCACCTTTAATTTTCTTCTTTTGCACACCCTACCAAATTCATCCACCAATCTCTGCAACTTCTCTTCAGAATCTCCCAAGAGCACAGTGTCATCAGCAAAGAGCAGCTGTGACAACTCCCACTTTGTGTGTGATTCTTTATCTTTTAACTCCACGCCTCTTGCCAAGACCCTCGCATTTACTTCTCTTACAACCCCATCTATAAATATATTAAACAACCACGGTGACATCACACATCCTTGTCTAAGGCCTACTTTTACTGGGAAAAAATTTCCCTCTTTCCTACATACTCTAACTTGAGCCTCACTATCCTCGTAAAAACTCTTCACTGCTTTCAGTAACCTACCTCCTACACCATACACTTGCAACATCTGCCACATTGCCCCCCTATCCACCCTGTCATACGCCTTTTCCAAATCCATAAATGCCACAAAGACCTCTTTAGCCTTATCTAAATACTGTTCACTTATATGTTTCACTGTAAACACCTGGTCCACACACCCCCTACCTTTCCTAAAGCCTCCTTGTTCATCTGCTATCCTATTCTCCGTCTTACTCTTAATTCTTTCAATTATAACTCTACCATACACTTTACCAGGTACACTCAACAGACTTATCCCCCTATAATTTTTGCACTCTCTTTTATCCCCTTTGCCTTTATACAAAGGAACTATGCATGCTCTCTGCCAATCCCTAGGTACCTTACCCTCTTCCATACATTTATTAAATAATTGCACCAACCACTCCAAAACTATATCCCCACCTGCTTTTAACATTTCTATCTTTATCCCATCAATCCCGGCTGCCTTACCCCCTTTCATTTTACCTACTGCCTCACGAACTTCCCCCACACTCACAACTGGCTCTTCCTCACTCCTACAAGATGTTATTCCTCCTTGCCCTATACACGAAATCACAGCTTCCCTATCTTCATCAACATTTAACAATTCCTCAAAATATTCCATCCATCTTCCCAATACCTCTAACTCTCCATTTAATAACTCTCCTCTCCTATTTTTAACTGACAAATCCATTTGTTCTCTAGGCTTTCTTAACTTGTTAATCTCACTCCAAAACTTTTTCTTATTTTCAACAAAATTTGTTGATAACATCTCACCCACTCTCTCATTTGCTCTCTTTTTACATTGCTTCACCACTCTCTTAACTTCTCTCTTTTTCTCCATATACTCTTCCCTCCTTGCATCACTTCTACTTTGTAAAAACTTCTCATATGCTAACTTTTTCTCCCTTACTACTCTCTTTACATCATCATTCCACCAATCGCTCCTCTTCCCTCCTGCACCCACTTTCCTGTAACCACAAACTTCTGCTGAACACTCTAACACTACATTTTTAAACCTACCCCATACCTCTTCGACCCCATTGCCTATGCTCTCATTAGCCCATCTATCCTCCAATAGCTGTTTATATCTTACCCTAACTGCCTCCTCTTTTAGTTTATAAACCTTCACCTCTCTCTTCCCTGATGCTTCTATTCTCCTTGTATCCCATCTACCTTTTACTCTCAGTGTAGCTACAACTAGAAAGTGATCTGATATATCTGTGGCCCCTCTATAAACATGTACATCCTGAAGTCTACTCAACAGTCTTTTATCTACCAATACATAATCCAGCAAACTACTGTCATTTCGCCCTACATCATATCGTGTATACTTATTTATCCTCTTTTTCTTAAAATATGTATTACCTATAACTAAACCCCTTTCTATACAAAGTTCAATCAAAGGGCTCCCATTATCATTTACACCTGGCACCCCAAACTTACCTACCACACCCTCTCTAAAAGTTTCTCCTACTTTAGCATTCAAGTCCCCTACCACAATTACTCTCTCACTTGGTTCAAAGGCTCCTATACATTCACTTAACATCTCCCAAAATCTCTCACATTACTGTGGCTGGAACAATTTGTAACTAATACACAAATAACCCGTACATAGGAAAGAGGAGCTTACGACGACGTTTCGGTCCGGCTTCAACCATTTACAAAGTCACTTCGTAATCTCCTCTCTCCTATGTGCGGGTTATTTGTGCATTGTTCCAGTCATGGTATTGTGCCTTTTTATTCTTTTTGCAACTAATCACTTGCTTTCTCTTGGACTGTCAGCACAACCTGACAATTTACAGTGACTATGTATGTGTGTGTGTTGCATAGGCAGTGGTGAGAGTACCGTTTTCCTAAGCTCGCAGTGATGGAGCGAGTATCTCCAGAAGTTTAAATGTGATATGCTTGAAAATAGGTTGTTGATTATAAACTGAGGGAAAGAGTAGCAAGGGCAGATGATAGAAGAAAGTGGCAGTAAAAAGTTAAAAAAAAGCAAGATCGATAGAGGCAGCAATAACATTAGCGACAGCTGACAAGCCAAATTAGGAAGACAAGGCAGGGACAAGGAGAGAGGAAAACCGCTGATGATTTACAAAGGAATGTCAAGTGAGCAGACAGGTTGGACTCACCTGATGAGGTAAGAGATTGTCGTACGGGGAGGCTCTGAATGACGGAGCGTCACTGGTCGTAGCATCACTCTCTCTGAAGTTTGAGTAAGAACATTTCCCATTACCAACGTCTCTTCCACCACAGGCACCACCACGTAGGGTAGGTATTTACTCAGGTACTTTCCCTGCACCAGGTACGCCCGCCTAGTCAGGAAGTGAAGAGATTCGTGCTCCTCACGAGGCTGGGGTGTGGGATGTTGCATGAGGAGGTAGCCGAGCACCAGCAACAGACTCCAAGTCCCCGTCACGCACACACCGCAATGAAACTTTCTTATAAGGATCTTCATCAAGGCGTTACAGTTCTTGCAAATGCTCAAGACAGTCATGACGAACGTCAGCACACAAGTGACGATCAAAATATGTTGTCCCGTTATGCTTAAAGCCTTTTGTCTGCATGTGGATCATAAAGGTTCAGATCCATCCCACCCTTCATAGGGAGTTCAGTGGGTACTCGTGGCTTAATTGGTAGCGGCTTCAGCTCACACACACTGAGGGACCAGGGTTCGATCACCGAACGAGTGGAAACGTTGGGCATGTTTCCTTACATCTGCTGTCCCTGTTCACCTAGAATTAAGCAGGTATCTGGGTGTTAGCAGATTGGTGTGGCTTTCATCATGAGAAAGAGAATTAGAGGACCCCAACTGAAATAAGCCAGTTTGATAATATATCTATTGGTTATCCTGGGTGACTAACCCTCCGGGTTAATATTCCGAACAAAACCTTCTTCACTGATGCTGGTAAAGTGCTCTTGATCTAAGGAATTAGAGCTATCATTCCCTACTTTTAATCACACCTGATTGCCCACCTTTCCCCAGGTGCTGTATAACTCTTACAGGTTTAGCGCTTCTCTGTGAATTTAATTCATCCATCGCAAATTTATACATTCTAGTGGTCAACTAACCTCGTTTCATACTTTCCAGATACCCAAACCATCTCAACATCCACTCACAAATGCCTAGAAACATTCAATTTTTCCATACTCCTTTCAAATCTCGAGTCACCCTTTCACTGCTTAATCTTGTTCTCATCACCTTCCTCTTTTTTCTACTTTCACTTTCAACTTCCTTCGTTTACACACCCTCTTAAACTTCATCACATGCCTCTGCAACTTCTCGTTATCATTATATTCATAAAGGAAGCTCTAAACCCATCATGTTCATACAGTGCCTTCAACTCCTCTTCAATATCTTCCAAAAGTACTGTGTCATCAGCAAAGAACAACCGTAACAATCCCACTTCACATCAGTTTCATTTTTAATTTCACACCTCTCCCCAGCATTTTAACATTCACTCTCTCACGTCAACATCTATAAATATTTTAATCAACAACGTTGACATCACTAGTTTCTGTCTAAGGTTTAGTTGTGCTGGAAAATACTCTTCTTCTCTTCTATAAACCGTACAAAACATTAACAATTATAATCACACAGCATGATGAGACTAGTGCAATTTTTTAGACAAAAGCCTAGAAGAAGGCTGACAAAAGTGAACCTCCTTTGTTTCAGGTATTGGAGACTGAGAACATATGTATTTATTCTAAACATTTAAGCAACTGAAAAAAAAAATGTATATTCATGCAGCAATCAAGTGTGATCCGGAAAAGGGGATAACTCCAATCCCCTAATCAAGTCCTTCACTAACATCAAAGACACATTCACTAGCATCAAGGACACATTCACTAACATCAAAGACACATTCATCCAGAATCAAAGGGCACATTTACACAGCATCAAGGACACATTCACCAGCATCAAGCACACAACGAGAGCTAGCAGTAGACCAATTATCCAACACATCTCATTACTGGGCCGGTATACACAACGACTATTAGAATAACATACCCATTCCTCTCGATATCTGGGAATATACTGAGACGTGGGAAGAGATATAAGCGGACTAGAAGGAAAGTGAGGCGAGGAATAGCTATTTTAAGCTACTCGAGTCTACACGAGGCTACACCACCAAGTGGAGCCTAGTGTACGTGGCAGCAGTGTGAATACACCAATTCTTCAATAGTTTTTTTTTTTTGGAATGATAAGGCACGATACCGTGATTGGAACAATTCACAAATAACCCACTTAGGAGATGGTGTCTCTGATGATGTTTCGGTTCGTTCTGGGCCACATTGACGTGACCGGACCGAAATGTCGTAACTTTCCTCTCCTAAGTATGGGTTACTTGGGAAAAATTATATTTTATTAGTGATTGTAATGAGATTTAGAACAAACATTTTGTTGATATTAATTTTCATCTGTTGATACGTAAGCCTAATTTTAAAAGTAATTAATGATAAATATATATTGAAACACCCAACGATGTGCAACACCTGGGTATCTTTATTTGACAGACGTGTCGCCCACTATGGTTTCTATCATTCTCTCGATAAAACCCCCGGTGAGCGCCGTCGAATCACAACTCGAACCTGTGACGAGTAGACACTTTGGGCATGTTTACACTTGCTGTCCGTATTCCCTTAGCTACAGTATGTTCCTGGGTTTTCGCCGGCTGTTGTGGGTTGCATTCTGGGGGAAGAGAACCACACGACTCCCAACGGAAATAAGCCAAACTGAAGTGGCTTTCTCGAGTTATCTTCTCTCACTACTACCATTGAGTTACTAATCGCCTACAGCGATTAGTAACTCAATGTGAAATTAAGCCCATAACGGTTGTGTAATTATTATTATTATATTTAACAAGCGCTAAATTCGTAGGGGTCATACAATGCTTGGAGAATGGGGGACAGTCAAGTTCGCTGGCCAGGAGCCCTGGGATCAACGAGTCCCTGGCCAGCATCAAGGAAACTTCCTTGAAGGTCAGAAGGTGATAAATGGGTTTGAAAACCGACAAATTGAAGATTGAGACACTTATGCAACATATGGGAATCTTTATTGAAGAAACGTTTCTTCAATAAAGATTCCCATATGTTGCGTGTCTCAATCTTCATCAAGGTCAAAAGGGTTATTGGAGTTAGTGGGAGGCAGTCAAATTCGATCCGAGGAAGGGGAGGGTAGAGCCACTAGAGTGACGTGAGTAACTACAAGAGGAATTTAATTTTGACACTCAAGTCATGAATACCTAAACTTGCAAAATTGTTATCAAAGTAAACTCTCAGTGTATGTACACTGACACACACCTCTCAGTGTGTGTACACTGAGATCAACATCTCTCAGCGTGTGTACACCGAGATCAACATCTCTGTGTGTGTATACCGAGAGATCAGCATCTCTCAGTGTGTGTACACCGAGAGATCAGCATCTCTCAGTGTGTGTACACCGAGAGATCAACATCTCTCAGTGTGTGTACACAGAGAGATTAACATCTCTCATTGTGTGTACACCGAGAGATCAACATCTCTCGGTGTGTGTACACCGAGAGATCAACATCTCTCAGTGTGTACACTGAGAGATCAACATCTCTCGGTGTGTGTACACCGAGAGATCAGCATCTCTCAGTGTGTGTGTGTGTGTACACCGAAAGATCAACATCTCTCAGTGTGTGTACACCGAGAGATCAGCATCTCTCAGTGTGTACACCGAGAGATACACACCTCTCGGTACGTATACAAAAATACATTGTTTGATTATAAGAGGTCATCTTAGGGTAAATCTACTTAATGTACTTTTTATGACCATGTGTGCCCTGAAGACCAATGTAAAAAATATTTGTACGTTATGTACACAAACCTAAGTGACAGCTTACACTGAGAGATACAAACTTCCCCGTGTACATATAACGAGAGAAACAAACCTCTCTGTGTATATACACAAATACATCTCTGTGTATATATTCCACGCCAACGTGAAACATTTCCAAGCTGGTATCCTAAGCTACGCAACAACAACACTAGCCGTGGTGGGAGGGCGTGTGTAGAGGTGAGTAACTCTGGGGAGGAGCCGGCCTTGTACCACACCAATAGTGTAGCTCCACGCTGGCACGGTGCTACTCTCTCACCCAGCCTCCAGCCTAACAGTATTCCTATTACACCTTAATATCTACATATTTGTAATCCTTTTATACGTTCCTGGGTACTCTGAGCACGCTCATGGATGTTTTTGATTCGTATAAACCACCAGCATGCCAGATAACATGGTTTTTGGGCAGATATTTGTCTGGTCCTCTGGGAAATACCTCATGACGTCATTTTGACGTAATCATGCATGTTGCCATAGTAATACAGTGTTGAACCCAGGGATTTTTCTTGACTCATCCTTCAACGTCGAATTCTCACTATAAACGTTTATATAATATATACATATATATTTAACTTCTGCTTGCTTGAGAGGATATGTTACAGTAGAGCAAAAAAAAATATTTATTGTATGTAATAAAGTTTGCTGTTCCGTGTAAGAAGTATCAGAAGGAAGAATCCTGAGAATTACATCATTCCTGGACTTCCCTTGCGTCACTGCGTCTCATAGAAGTACATGACATTAATACTCACTTGAGCGGAAGATGCGAAGGAAGGAAGAATGTTTATGAGTAATGGGCTGTACGACCCATCCATAAACCACTGAATTCCTGTTTCTAACTAAAAACTCAAGACCCAGTAGAACTACAAACAACTTATATATATATATATATATATATATATATATATATATATATATATATATATATATATATATATATATATATATATATATATATATATAGTATATATATATATATATATATATATATATATATATATATATATATATATATATATATATATATATATATATATATATATATATATATAATCACAGTAAACAGGTGCTTTTAAAATATGCAAAACAACCACTGTGAAAGAGTAGTGAAATTCCAAGCGCTTTCATGACTAGTCACATTGTCAAGGAACTATCATAGTTCCTTGACAATGTGAGTAGTCGTAGTCACGAAAGCGCTTGGAATTTCACTACTCTTTCACAGTGGTTGTTTTGTATATATATATATATATATATATATATATATATATATATATATATATATATATATATATATATATATATATATATATATATATATATATACACATACATACATACATGCGTACCTTGTTCCAAGGTTCGTAGGTTCGAGTCTCCTTCAGCCAGAGATCAGTGTTTGTGTATATTTCGCCTGCTCTTGCGAATTCCTTGCATTGTTAATATCTCTAGTAAGGCTGATGCATGCAGGGGATGAGATGAAAAGCTGTAAGCCTTCTCCCTGAAAGCTGGCTGCCTTGGATCAAAGTCTAGCGCAAGCTGGACTCCAAGGTATTGGTCCAGTGTGGGTAGATTGGTAAAGCACTGCGTACCTTGTTCCAAGGTTCGTAGGTTCGAATCTCCTTCAGCCAGAGATCAGTGTTTATATATATATATATATGTGTATATCTGCTGAGAATTTATTATAAACCGTATTTTACGGATTAAGGCATCCTTGACTAGTGGTGTAAATGTAAACACAAGCCTTATAATTCTCACAAATCCATAAATAAGTAAAAGCAAATTCAAGTGTGTTAAAAATATGGTTAGGTAACATACGCTGCAGCCAAGATTCTACAGGGATGATGCAATGCATTCTTCAGTAACATGTGTGGAGTCCACATACCTGGTGGTGTGTATAATCGGGGGTGTAATAGGTATATACACAGTATTTTTTTTAACTCGGGGAGAGGTATTAAAACCGTAGGGTCATTTAGCGCCTGGAGATATACATAGCACTAGAATAATAGAAGTGCAGTACATATAAGAATACTTGGAGCATGTATACCTGATAGTGGCATACATATTTACAATGTGTAATGGGAGTAAGAGTAATAGAAGAATCTATAATGAAAGAAAATATTCTAAGAGTACGTACGATGACAGCAAACAGGTTAGGAGCATGTATAATGAGAGTAATCATGCTAAGAGTACATATAGTGAGATTAAACATATTAAGTGTGAATAATGAGAGTAAGCATGCTGGCAATTTATATAATAAGAATGAGCATACTAAAAGTATGTATAATAGAAAATAAATGTATTAGGAATATGTATTTTGGGAGTAACTATAATCAGAGTATGCATCACAGAATGTATTAGGCAACAAGAATTGTTGCCTTGAGAAAAGTATCTAAATTATTGTGATTTAGTGTAAATTATACAAAGAGGTTATCAATTTTATTAATGCAAAATGCTAAACTTATAAATACATAACTATTTGTAAAAGAGTGTTTATTATTTTTCAGTTACTTATGTTGCTAGTAGCAAAGGAACTGTAGTAGTAGTACTATGGTGGTAGTGGTAGTAGTAGTGGTAGTAATCAAAGTCGTAGAAGTAGTAGCAGTAAGTCTATTTACATAGGTAAAGGTCCAAATAGGTACAATTATCAAATATAGTAACGTGTAAATTACCTAAGATAACCCCAAAAATCAGTGGCTCATTTTCTTGGGGCAGTAGTAGTAGTAGTAGTAGTAGTAGTAGTAGTAGTAGTAGTAGTAGTGGTGGTGGTGGTGGTGGTGGTAGTAGTAGTAGTGGTGGCGGTGGTGGTAGTAGAAGTAGTAGTAGTAGTAGTAGTAGTAGTAGTAGTAGTAGTAGTAGTAGTAGTAGTAGTAGTAGTAGTAGTAGTAGCAGTAGTAGCAATAAAAATAGTATGGATCACAATGGTGCAAGCCGTCGACGTGGAGACTATTAGGACAGTTCCTGCAGTAAGGCGCTGGGTGTCGCAACACACTTTCTTTTTCCACACGTTTTCAATAGTACAACCCTCTTAAAGAAGCCCATTATTATCAAACTTTCAACAGAAAAAGGGTATAAACAACCTTGAATAGAAAGCCGTGTATACAAGCAATACAAATTAAATTAAAATAATCCTGATTTACGGGGAAATAGGGATTTGTTTACGTGCATTTTTCAGTGGGAAGACAAATGGTAGAGCTCCGCGTTGGCAATGTTCTGACGCAAGTGTGTCCAGTGTTTACCTCAGGGAGGAGGATTGAGCAGTGCTCGTCCTGACTCTCTTGACACTTGTGTGTTGTGTGTGCTACTTTGTCAGACATTCTGCGTATGTTACGCATTGTGTTAGGTGTTACGGCAAGTGCTAAGGTCTCTGAGTTTGCCCAGATACCTACATTGACTCCTGTTTATTTTTCAAGACAATGCGTGGAAAAAGTGCTTTACGTATATTCTGAAAATACAGTAACGATTTCCTACTGAAAAATGCGTGTAAAATACATCGACGATATCTGACTTAAAAGCAACTGACATGAAGTAGATGAAAAAAAAAATTAAATATGACATAGAAATGAATAATCACCGAGAATAACATTGTGATGCTGGAGAGGTTTTAGGGTGGAGGAAGTGGGCGTTTATTGTCCAGCTATTTATCTTGTTTAGGCCTTAATTATACCTAGGCTGTACACACCCAGTACACCCAAAGACTGGGTGTAATGAGAGTGAAACACTGGCTTTATCGGTTTATAGTGTGGTCTTACGACTAGGTTTGTAATGTATCTCATTGACATAGTGTCCTTCGCCTGTTAAGTCTTCTTTATGTTCGTAAGTGAAATGTATTGAAGCTCGTATCAGTACATTGGTTATCTGATAGTAAAACCACTTTTACCAGACTATCATTACAACATGTCACACGATAATATTGTAAAATTTATATATACAAGTTTCTGTAGTATATATATATATATATATATATATATATATATATATATATATATATATATATATATATATATATATATATATATATATATATATATATATATTATACAGTTGTGATAAACTGTAATTAACTAAAAAAGTCTATATACTAAAGCTATAATTATATAATCGTTTACAGTTAAATGTATAAATCACCTCATTTATCATGTGGTCATTTTATTGCTCATAAATATTTATTCGTGTTATTGTATTAATGGGAAGAGCTAAACTACTAGGGGTCATACAGCGCCTAGGAAATGAAAACGAGGATATTTTTGGCAGAAGAAAAGGGAGAGAGGTAGCTCTAAATCCATGGATCAAGAGACCTTCACAAGAATCAAGGCAACCCCCCTTCCCTGCGCCTTTAAACACGTAGACGATTTTTTTGGCAAAACTTTTGATTTTTATTTGCTTCTAAAAAGAGCCTATAAAATTCCTATTATATGTCGTTTGCCGAGAGGCTTTAAGCCTACTAAACTAATCAACTTTATTTTTGTTTTGTACTTTTACCAAGTCTTTCAGCGCTTTGGTTTTTAAATTTGCCACGCCCCTCTCATTTAAAGTTCCCGCTTTAAATAGTATGGAAGAATTTATGGTTAGAATTCACGAGTTACCGCTTTATATACAAAAAAATACAGTGAAATAGTCATATTCCTTTGGAAAAATATTCATGTATTCACTTACGATATATTCAAAAGCATTTTCATCGCAGCATCCTGACATCTTGCAGCTAAACCAGAGGTTGTGGTTGCTGATTTTTATCCATTTCAGTTTGAACTCTGGTCAGGAAATCTTTGAAAATGAGTTTTTCGAAATTTACTTTTTTAAAATAAACGATCATTACATTTACCACGCTGTAAAGCTGTTAAATATAGCAACAACACTGAATTAATGAATCGAGACGAAGGTGCCCTGCGAGAGGCTAGTATTGGGGCGGAGCTTTAAAAGAGATCACTCTAACAGAGCTCCTCTCTACCACATTGCTTCGATGTGTTTCTCTGTCTAATTTCTAATCCTTATTTTGAAGCTATTTAATATCTGTACATCAATATAATACTAATACTATAACCCACACAGTTTGGCGCATAAACGTTTATGCATCCCGCAGGTTATATCTTGGTAAAGGTAGTGTAGAAGAAAAGAAACATGAAAAGTCTGAGTTGTTTGAACGATAAGACCTTGTGTGGTGAACACAACATTGTGTTAGTGCAAACCCGTTTCTGGTGAAGGGTGGACGTACGCGTTGGTTTCTTCGTATCTTATGCGTCCTGGAACGTTACCACGATGAGGGAGCGACTCCGGTACCGGTGGACAGGTAAACTGGCCTAATGACGATCAGTTGCCGGCTGACTCTCGCCGACACAGGGTATGTGAAGGCTTTCCTGGACAGTGGTTCTTGTGTGACATTCTCCCTTCAGCTAGGACGTTGAGAATAAACAATAGTATTGAGATGTGGCAGTGAAAAGGAAGTGTTTCAGGACTTATGCTCATTTACTACGGATAGAAAACTTTTCTGAAAATGTGTTCAACGGACTTGGGAATGCTGGATCTCCTTTTTGATAAGGAGGATCCTTCATGCAAGGGTCTGGATGGGTTTAGGAACACCCTATTCAGCAGCTCTGAAAGATTCGACTCTCAGGACGTCAAGGAGGAAGTCCTAGATTCCGGTACTATTGACTGGAAGATGGTGAGTGAAAGTCTCAATATTGTTTCTCTTGTGCAGATTTTCTATGTGTACTGCTAAGCCTTGCTTTATGTTCGAAATACTTCGAAGGATTCGGCAGAGACAACAGGTGGGATGGATTAGTGACCGAACAGCTGTTCTGTCAGTGTCAAAATCAGCTGGTTATTGGGAGCCGGCAGATTACCTCAACGTTCCATATTTTCCATTTTATCACTGTTTATTCTGCTGATTATATTAAGTTTCTGTTATTTAAGTGTCTCTTTGGTATGTATGGCTAATATTTACAATGTGGCAACTGGTTCTGGTCAGTTGTATAGCGTGAGTGAAAGAACATATGTTCTATGGCAGAGCAGGTGGGTGGGTGCTAGCATGTGGCTGTCGCTGCCACGTCGCCTCGTATACAAGTGTTTCCTCTCATGTAAACAATGTATCCCGCACTTTAGCCATTAGTATTGAAGAACCAGAATAATGGCAGAGTACTGTAGTAGGCCTAGTATAGCATGTTAGGCAGGTGCTGTTCTTACTCACCCATTCCCATTCGTATATTTATCTAATTTTAATGCAAATTGCTGTTTACTTCGATAAATGTGACATTGGTAGAATTCTCATAAAGATTTATTACATAAGAACAAAAAGCTCGCCGGAAGACCTACTTTCCCATCCCAGCTACTCCCACTTATCCCCCAGCTACTCCCACTTATCCCCCGGCTACTCCCACTTATCCCCCGGCTACTCCCACTTATCCCCCGGCTACTCCCACTTATCCCCCGGCTACTCCCCCTTATCCCCCAGCTACTGCCACTTATCCCCCAGCTACTCCCACTTATCCCCCAGCTACTCCCACTTATCCCCCAGCTACTCCCACTTATCCTCAGCTGCTCCCACTTATCCCCAGCTACTCCCACTCATCCCCAGCTACTCCCATTCATTCCCTGCTACTCCCACTCATTCCTAGGAATGCCTATTCATCTCTAGCTTTTTTTTTTCCTTTGTATATTTGCCCAACCCACCATTAAAGCTTCCCAAAATATTTCCCTCAGTGACATTTAAATTTGTTACACTCATTATTTTGACCCACAGGGGCTTAACTTGTTTTTAATATAATAATAACAACCCACGCCGAATGAAACATTTTTGCTTCATGTCTCATTCACTGCTGTCGTCAGTACGCCATTTGGATCCAGCTGCACGTAACGCTGGTCTGCTCTTCATGCCTCTTTGTGGAATAGAAAAAATAATGAATATTAACATTTGGATTTTTCAGTGTATTCTTACTAAATATTTGAACCAGAAAATGCGTTGACCTATGAGGTACAGCTCTTCCCTTTGAATGTATTATATCGTAATGTCAAATTATACCAACTAGAACCATTTATTACTTTGCTGTATGTTGTCTCCGTAAGATCAGTTTTTTAAGTCACCTGCGAAGCCGGGATTCCTTTTGCAGTAAAGGAAATTCACCTACAAATGTTGAACTTATTGCTGCTGAGTGTGCCATTTTAAGAAATATGCCACATTCAGCAGACATCTGTAGTTGTATTTGTTTTATTACGAAAGGAATCTCAGCATCACAAGTGATGTAAGCGAAATGCCATCTTAGGAAGACACAAACCATAGCCATGTTATGGATTCTTTATTATTATTATTACAACAACGGTAGAGTATCACATTCACAGGGAGCCATTCTACCTCATGTGCAGCTTTTGGTTGATGGGAAGCAGTCAGGTTTGATTCGAGAAATGGGATCTAATTGACATAGCTCTACCGGAGAGAGAATTGTTCTTGTTTCTTGCAACCGGGAAAATATTCACCAATATCAACAAGCTTCATGTTCATTTAGCTCTGAAGGAAGAAACTATATTATTTGGGGAGTGTAAGAGAGTATATTCCACTGAAGACCAACATTATTATTATTATTAACGTTATTTAGAAATTCAGAGCCAGCAATGGTTATACAACTTCCTGGAAAAAGGGAGGTAGTTAGGTTTTGTCCAAGGGGAGTGTAGCTTCAGTTTCTTGAATCAGAAGTCCTTCGCCGGCATCTTAGCACCCTTTTGAGACTTCCATGAATAACTGGGAGTTATGAACTTTTTTTTTCCTCTTGTAAAGACGTAAATAGAGTTTACGACTTTCTCTCCCTCCCATTCTTTCATCTCTTAGCCTTAGTTTCTCTCATTTTTGCAAACCTCATCCAACTTTTGCGAGGCCTGGACCCAATGAAGAACTACACAAAGTTGTTAAGGGCCTTCATAGCTCTCGCGGTGTAGTTTTACTTCCTAGTGTCAGGGGAGGAAATATTACCTGAATCTGGGCGGTAGTAAGAAAGTGAGCACGTGTTCCCATGGAAATAGAAAAATGAACAAACATTTCCAAATAGGTTACACGGACTCCTCTGCCTAAACCAGGGTCCGGATGACCTCACCGCACGAGGTTCACCAACGACATACACTGAAGATACCATCGAAACATCCAGCATCTTAACTAGTCGTCAATAGATACACCACTTTTTCACCAACATAATTATGCATCACTGCTGGCTGCTACCTGCCGAGGATCCTCCTTGACCATAAGGCCAGCTTTATACGATTTTCAGTGCCCCCGGCCGTAGACTTAAAATCAGCGAGCCCATGTCATAGGAGCAGTGGTATCTCCACATTAATGCCTACTACATTTTCTCGAAAGGAGCTACGTTATTAGGACCGTCGTCAGTTTTTTTCCCTTAACAAACAAATACAACAGTTTGTATTCTTAAAAAATATCTTTTATATTGGAGAGGAAACTTAAACGTTTTGGTCCTTCTGTAACCGTTATCATGCCTATCAGGTATTAAATCTGTATCTTTATCAGTTCCTTGATAATGTGAGAAATCACGAAAGCGATTGGAATTCTATATATATAATTATTTGTGGTATGGATTCAGCAAAGTGCTGGAAACATTCCTTAGAGATTCTGGTCCATGGTAACATGATAGCATCACACAGTTGCTGCAGATTTGTCGACGGCAGATTCATACTGCGAATCGCCCATCCTGCCACATCCCAAAGGTTTACACCAAATTCTGATCGTAATATCTGCATGTCACAGCAGAAATCACAGTTAGACCAGGCAACATGTTTCCATTCGTCAACTGTCCAGTTTTGGTGAGCCTGTGCCCATTGTAGCCTGAGTATCTTTAGCTGACACCGGTGTGATATACTGCTGAACCCATCCACTTCAAGGTTCGATGTGTTATGCATTTAGATATGCTACTCTGCATACCACACTGTTGTAATACGGACATGACACAGATTCCAACGATTCCACTTTTTTTTTTTTTTTTTACAATTTTACTACAAATTTGCCCACATGCAAACAAAACTTAATGGGTAGTATCCTGGCCATAAGATGCATCAGCCATTAAATAGTTAAGCTGTTCAGAAGAAGCAAACGAAAACGTTTTTAACATGATTTAACGGGGAAAACAATTCACGCTGGTTTACCCGCAAAGTGGTCAGATCTGCACCTACATATTTCAATCCTCATTCTCCATTGTCATCGAGGGTTTAGCGCTTCTTTTTTATTATTATAATCCACTGTCGTCGAATTTCTATTTTTTTTTTTTTTAAATTTGAAGCTTTGGCACTGAGGGTTTTAGAAGTTATCAGAGCTATTCTAGGATACTGGAAAAGGGATCACCGATTTTGAATTTAGGACACGTAAACATCATGTAAGTTCCAGAAATTTGGTCCTCATTAATGTATACAGGCGTTGAAAATTTGAAGTCGGTGGGTTGAGACTTTCTCAGTTATAAGTGAAAGAACATTGAAAAGTTGGACGAAAAAAATATATTCAGGCAACCTCTTAAAGGTCCCCCTTTGGGGATAAATAATTATAATAAATAAGTTTTCTCAATCATTCCCTGGCCTCTGTAGATATTTGCACGTTCAGGCCGATAGTGTGGGAAAGAACCAGCATGTGTATTTCAGCTTGACTTTTTCCTTTCTTCATACTTATGTTTTCTTTATGCAGATATCCTCAGAAATTCCAGTTCCCTACGTGGAAAGCATAGCCCATCATGAGGAATGGCAATAACCACGTAAGAATACCTCCATCCTGCTAGAAGGAAAACTTTGAAATTCCTGTAGCTACTGAACCCATAGTGGAATGCTGCTGTCGAAGTTTCCCAGCTAGCTCATGCTGAAAGATTTTCAAACTTCATATATGAAAACCATCTTGGGTGACGGAATACGACGAGGAATCTAGCTACCTTCTGTTCCCGTAATGTAAATCGCACATCGCTAGTGCATCCAGTTAAAAAAAAAAACTGGTGAAGTTTGTGAAAGTGTTGCTTGAAGGAGACTCACGCAGAGCCGGCTTGACTGCTGAGGCGGAGAAAGGTGTGCAGTTGCAGTAGGTGCCTCGATGATTTTGTAAAATTTGTGATAAAAACTGTGAAGGAAATTATTGGTGGAGACTGTAAATTGGAGAAACTAAAGAAATAATCGATATGGCAATTAAGGTAGGAACTAGTGATCAACGAGGGCAAATGTGGTTAATGCAGTTTAAATATAAATGCAGTAGGAAACAAGTTTGGCAATATTTGTAGTCAACCCCCACCACCTCATCCTCCCACGGTGGGTCACCCCAACGTGATGGTCAGATTTGAGTAGTTTGTTGTCTTCTGGAGGGGCACAACTTTCCCCGCAGGGTACTTATTGACTAAGAACCCAGCATATCTTTTGGCATAAATGGTGAGGATATTTCCTCTTTCGCCAAAAATGCTAAGGATATTTCCTCTTTCGTCAAAAAATATTGATATATAGCTACTAAACGAAGTATGGCTATGGATTGCTGAATGTGAAAATTGACTTTGAACAGTTTTATTCGTTTTGTGATTATAATTTGATACAGTGAATTGGTCACGGTAGTAGCTGGTTGACAGTGATAGGGTGGCAAAGAAGTGGAATGAGCTAGATGAGGCAATGCTCTGAGGCAAATTCCATTGGTGCCGGATCAGCCGGGCTGTGGTTCGTACGGTGGACTACGTGCGGCCAGCTGTAACAGCTGGTTGCTCAAACCCTGATCCACCGGGAGGCCTGGTCGTGGGCCGAGCAGCGGGAGCGTTGATCCCCGGAATACCCTCCAGGTAGACTCCAGGTTACCTGGAGGTTATTCCGGGGATCAACGCCCCCGCGGCCCGGTCCATGACCAGGCCTCCCGATGGATCAGGGCCCGATCAACTAGGCTGTTACTGCTGGCCGCACGCAGTCCAACGTACGAGCCACAGCCCAGCTGATCCGGCACTGACTTTAGGTAAATGTCCAGCTCTCTCTTGAAGGCAGCCAGGGGCTTATTGGAAATCCCCCTAATGCTTGATGGGAGGCTGCTGAACAGTTTTGGGCCCCGGACACTTATGGTGTTTTCCCTTAGTGTACCAATGGCGCCCCTACTTTTTATTGGGGGCATTTTGCATCGCCTGCCCAGTCTTTTACTTTCGTAGGGAGTGATTTCTGTGTGCAGATTTGGGACCATTCCTTCCAAGATTTTCCAAGTGTAGATTATGATATATCTCTCCCTCCTGCGTTCCAACGAGTACAAGTCAAGTGCTTCCAAGCGTTCCCAGTAGTTAAGGTGCTTGACAGAACTTATACGTGCAGTAAAGGATCTCTGTACACTCTCTAGATCTGCGATTTCACCTGCTTTGAATGGAGATGTTAATGTACAGCAGTATTCCAGCCTAGAGAGAACAAGTGATTTGAAAAGGATCATCATGGGCTTGGCATCTCTCGTTTTGAAAGTTCTCATTATCCATCCTATCATTTTCTTTGCACGTGCGATCGTGGCACTGTTGTGATCCTTGAAAGTGAGATTCTCAGACATTACTACTCCCAGGTCCCTTACATTATTTTTCCGCTCTATTGTATGGCCGGAGTCAGTAGTATACTCTGTTCTAGTTATTATCTCCTCCAGTTTTCCATAACGGAGTAGTTGGAATTTGTCCTCATTGAACATCATATTGTTTACCGTTGCCCACTGGAAAACTTTGTTTATATCTTCTTGGAGGTTAACCGCGTCCTCAGCAGATGACAGCCTCATGCAGATCCTAGTATCATCCGCAAAGGATGATACGGTGCTGTGGTGTATATCTCTGTCTGATATGAGGATAAGAAATAAGATGGGGGCGAGTACTGTGCCATGTGGAACAGAGCTCTTCACTATGGCAGCCTCCGATTTAACTGTTGACCACTACTCTTTGTGTTCGATTTGTTAGGAAGTTGAAGATCCATCTCCCCACTTTGCCATTTATTCCTTTAGCACGTATTTTATGGGCTATTACGCCATGATCGCATTTGTCAAATGCTTTTGCAAAGTCTGTGTATATTACATCTGCATTCTGATTTTCTTCCAGTGCATCCAAGGCCATGTCATAGTGATCCAGTAGCTGTGAGAGGCAGGAGCGACCTGCCCTGAACCCATGTTGCCCTGGATTGTGCAGATTTTGGGAATCCAGGTGATTTGCAATCCTGCTTCTTAGCACTCTTTCAGAGATTTTTATGATGTGGGACGTCAGAGCTATTGGTCTATAGTTCTTAGCTAATGCTTTGCTGCCACCTTTATGGAGTGGGGCTATATCCGTTGTTTTAAGTGACTGTGGAATTTCACCCATGTCCAAGCTCCTCCTCCATAGTGTACTCAGGGCACGCGAGAGGGGTTTCTTGCAGTTGTTAATGAAAACAGAGTTCCACGAGTCTGGGCCCGGGGCTGAGTGCATAGGCATGTTGTCAATGGCTTTTTCGAAATTTATCGGAGTTAGGGTAATGTCGGAAATCTGGCATACATTTATGGAGTTTTGAGGCTCATTCATGAAGAAATCATTTGAGTCGTCGATCCTCAGACCGATTAGTGGTTCACTAAACACAGAGTCGTACTGGGATTTCAATATTTCACTCATTTCCTTGTTGTCATCTGTGTAAGTCCCATCCTGTCTGAGTAAGGGCCCGATACTAGATGTGGTATTTGCCTTGTTTTTGGCAGTTTTCGGAGTAGGTATGATAAGGCCCAAGAGACCAGGAACCAGTGAATGTCGGACAGTTTTGAAGTGAAGTGGTTGAGTCTCGACCTCTGCAAACACAAGTTTGTTAGTATATGCCATATTGTGGTTTTTCGTTGTTTTCCTTCTGTTTTTTTTTTTTTTAACGCATCCATGACTTGCATCACTTATGTTAGAGGAAGCGTGAGGAGAGGGGAGAATAGACCTAGTGCTTCGTATTATGAAGAACTAAATGCTGTTCCGTGAAGATTCCTCCAGCAGTGTAGGGGACAGTTTAAAAAAAATGGACGAAAGCATCTTAAAGATACGGGTAAAAATAATAAAATTGGGTAATCTGATTACATCTGGTCAACCATTGTCAGTCGTGCAAGAACTAAATCATCTTGTCTGAATCTGTTATTATAGTTTTATCTTACTGTGTTGCACATGGCTTTCGTGTGTATGCTGAGGTATCGGTACACTGGAAATGTAACCAACGGTTATTAAATTGCGGTGCACTGTACCATTTTACAGTAAAAGTATTTGCGAAAGGTAAGTGTGAAACTCCTATCTTGCTACAGATTCCTTTACGTTTTATGGAATATTTTTATATGTAAAATATAAAGTAACGTTTATCTTGTAGATTATATAATTCCTTGCAGTATGTTGCAAGTTATGCAGTTATGTATAATACAGAATATAAAACTCTATTAATGCAGTTTTTTTTTTTGAAGGAGTAACTAATACACAAATAACCCGCACATAAAAGAGAGAAGCTTACGACGACGTTTCGGTCCGACTTGGACCATTGACAAAATCACACTGTGACTGTCAATGGTCCAAGTCGGACCGAAACGTCGTCGTAAGCTTCTCTCTTTTATGTGCGGGTCATTTATGTATCGTTCCAGTCACGGTATTGTGCCTTTTTTTGTTATTTAGAAGTAACTAATTTTTTTATTCGATATGCTGTAATTGAATTATGATCGATGCTAGCGAGCGGCAAAATATTTCGTTTTGATATGTATTTGAATAAGTTCTTGTGTAGCAGAACGTGGAGTGAAGTGGTGATTTTGTGGCAGTTTATGGTGGCTACGTTTTTATGCAGGAGAAAGCTGCCTCAGTGAGCAGCCAGAGTTGGCGCTAAGTCAGGTCTGGAACCACCAGCAGCGGGACTTCACCCTCCCTCCTGGAACACACTCCCTCTTTCCTGGATGTACCTCCTTTAATCACCCCAGCCTCTTCCCTCCCCGGATCACCCAATTTCCCTGATCACGCCGTTCCTCTGACAGTCCCTTTCTCCTACTCGCCTCGGTTTTCCTTCTTCCCCACCTGGATCACTACAGCTCTTGCTTATAATCTACACCTGGAAGATACTGGAGGGATTGGTCCCAAATCTGCGCATCGAAATTACTTCTTATGAACACAAAAGACTTGGCAGGCAGTGCCGGATACCACCAATGAAAGGGAAGGGAGCGATGAGTACATTGAGAGAACTCGTCACCCTCCCTTCATGCATAAGGGGGGATTACCAATAAACCTTGGCTGCTTTCAAGAGGAAACTCGGCAGATCACTCAAAGCAATTAATTCATGATCAGCCAGGTTGTGGTGCATACGTTGGATGACGGGCAGTACGAGGCAGCTCGATCAGGGCCAGCAGCCAGAAGGCCTGGTCTGGGACCGGGCCACGTGGGTAGTGACGTGCAGAAGATACTCCAAGTAAACACCTATACAATTTTCTAGTTAGTAAGGCTCTGCCCCATTTTCTGTAGTTTTTTAATGCTCCACATAAGCACTTACAGGAATAATATTTACCCCGTTTAGCTGCTTGTGAAACCTGGAGATCTTTCGCTTCCTTTCAGAAATGGGTACACGAAACTGGTCCGCTGATAGATTTCTCCGTAAGTGGAGAGTCACCGCTGCGGCCTGGATAGTATTAGAGCATTTTCTTCCCGGAGTATAAGCTTTTGGCAGACTATATCTTGTGTGGGTGGTGCGTTAAGATTTATTCTGTGTTCGTAAGATCTAATGTGACCTCGTTCTTCCATATTGATCAACCTTTCGGAAACTTAAACCACCTCCCTCTCGCATGTCTAGGATTGCTTACTATTTCTCTAACCCACTCATGGCTACGAGGAAAGAATTCGTGTAGTGTTTTTAGTTTTTATTTGAATGTGTTGACTCTTGAATGATGTTCAGTCTCTGCGCTGCGATTGATCAGTTTTCTCATGTTTGACCCATGTACCATCAGAAGCACAAAAGTTCTTTTTTGTATTCGTTTCTGACTTTTAGGAGCTTTAGAGATTTAGTCTTTTTCGTTTTAAATGCTGTGCGTAGGTAAGTGTTGTAGAAAGCAACGTGTTTCTTTTTAAAATAGAAGGTCATGGCTTGGAAAACTGTCACCTTGACTTGTGTGCAGGTCATTACCCGTTTCAGTCCATATTTGCTGGCATATTCTTTTTTTTAACATTACAATAAAAATTATTTTTGAAATATATATACATATGACAGGTTTCGAGTTTTTTTTTACCCTCGCTGCTCAACTTCGGGCCAGACTTTTTATTGAATATTTTATAGTTATAGCTATGTTTATTATTTTTCGTGCTGGCTATTATTATAGACTGCCCATATTATCCCAAGGCAATGGTTGGAAGTCAGAGATACTGAGAGCAGAGCAGGCTTCTCTCCAGTGAGACTTTGTCTTAAAGACTTTCTCTGCTCGAAATATTTTTGTATTTCTTAAGCCAAGGCCAGTATGAAAATAAGAGAACTTATGTGTGAATGAGGAAAGAATGAAGACAATAGTTTTGTAGTTCGTGCGCCAGCGGGTCGCCAGTAGCAACAACCTGGTTGACTATGTAAGCATTAGACGAGCCAGGTTCTAGGCGTAGAAGAACTCTCAAACTTATCAGAGGCACCATATGCGGCTTTGAAGCCTCCGGTTGGTGACCCCTGGACACCCTGAGGAAACATGTGTAGCAGAAGGCTGTCACAACTCATGATACTCATCTGTGGAGGCCAAGCCAAGTTTATTCAAAGAAAATGCCAGATTATTATTGACAAAGAAATCATAACCACTAAGTCTTACAGTATACTCAAATGTAAGTTGTATAACTTACATTTGAGCTTGATAGTCCTACGAGGCTTTGCCGGACTAGGCTTACCATACTGTCGACGTTGATATTAGATATGTATTGTAAGATGACTTGATAATTTCCATGTAATGCCATATCATATAAGATCGACCAACACAGCTTAGTCATCTGACTAAGGTGAGAATTTCAGGTATGTATACAGATCTTGTGGCATTGTGGTAATGTCAAAGCTTTAAGCAATACAAGGTAACTGGGGTCTCTAAACGAGGTTGGGCTGCATATAATGGTGGCCGCTTGGTCTGTATGTACGAAATTAGAGTAGAAAGTGTGGACCCGAGAGCCAGGTCACGGCAGCGGAATTGCCACCACGTCTAGCCCATTGTTGGTGGCTATTAAAAGAAACCAGAGGGAGATTTAATTCGAATAAACTCTCCACTTTTAAATGTAATAATGTTGGTTAACAGCTACCTGTTCATGTTTGGCGCTGTAATGTGGTTTAATGTACCTTTTTAAATGTTATATGAAGGGAAACCTGAGCAAGGAAGTTTTGATATGTCTTTTAAATTTTGTTCTGTGCATTGGGGTCAACGATAGTATATACAGTAACGCTTCAACATTAAGCAAATTGAAAGCATGTATCTGAAAGTGAAAACAACATGTTATATCTCAGAGAGAGACTGACAGGCAGACAGAAAGTCATCCTTGAAATCTAAAGAAACCTGTGATACTACTGCTCCAATACAAAATACAAATCAAAAGCCATCTAGTACTAGCCGCTGCTTAAGATGGCTTTAACATTCACTGATGCCAACAAAGATAGATCAGTTACCCACAGTATACGACATCCCTAGCCTCCCTAGTGATGTATTGTGTTCTTATTGTGAAATACCAACAACTGTGTCCAAGCGCAATATTGACTAACCTGTTGTGTTTGGAGTCACTTTTTTTATATGAACTAATGTTGCAAGTTTTAACTAAAGATCGAAATAAGACAACTTCGAAGATTATACACGCACATTTTTACGTTGGAGTTGGTCGCATTGAGTTAAAAAAAAGAAATGGCTTGTAGTGTCACCAACAAATCACATGGTAGTTGACTTCATTTCAGGATTAAGAAAGTTTTATTATATCGTAGCTCAGTGGTAGCATTATTAGCTCACGACCGAAGGACGTGGGTTCAGTCCTATATATATATATATATATATATATATATATATATATATATATATATATATATATATATATATATATATATATATATACACTTAAGAATTAATCAGATGCTGTGGGTCGCATCCTGGGAAAATACCTAAAATCCCCATTAAAAGTAAAGCACACTAGTTAGCTTTCTCGGCTTATCCTGGGTTTAACCCTCCGTGGCTAATCTGAGTGAAAAAAAAATCAATACCATATGCTCACCTTCCGGCCCAATGGACATAAGTCACTCTTGACTTTTTTGAGTTATCTTAGGTTCTCTACACATATACTGCTATGTATGATAATCAATGTAACTGTATTTATGTATACATAAATAAACTTACTAAGAGCTGCACATCCTGTGTCAATAAATTGATTGTTAGTCTTGTTTAGATTTTACATTATTAACTATAAAACGCTTGTAAAAAAATTAAATCGCTAACTAGGCCTAAATTAAAACTTGACTGATTTGTACTCCGACACCGGAAAAAAAATCCCTTTGTAGTTGCTGGGGGGTCCAAAGCCAGTGAAAAGAAAATATTGCGGGACCGTCAGATGCCGAACTGAATTTTGAATATGCGAGCACCAGTGTTTAAATGTCTTGTTAAAGCGCAGCTAGTTTTCACTGTAGCCATAGAGTAGTAACCTTCTAGTACTTGGTTACGGCAGTACATTAATGAAGGTTTAAGGTGTGAAAATAGCAGGTGGCGCACCTGTCTCTTCTCTGGGCCGGTGCCAGGAATACCGGCTCACCACGTGTTCAGCACCACAAGGTTGACTAACTCAGTGAGCCACACTAGAGTTTCGACTCTTAAGGCCTGGCGGTTCGTGTTGAGCTAGAGTGGCGGTCTTTGCATGGGTCGTCGTGACTCTGGCACCCTCCTCCTCCTCCTGCCTGACGCACGATACGAGTCTGCTGTGTGATACGTCTTTAATATTGGCTGGCCGGGGTGTTACCTTATCACGTTGTATTCGTAGCTACTAAGATAAATTCATTCTCTCTCTCTCTCTCTCTCTCTCTCTCTCTCTCTCTCTCTCTCTCTCTCTCTCTCTCTCTCTCTCTCTCTCTCTCTCTCTCTCTCTCTCTCTCTCTCTCTTCATTGATTAACAATCATATTTATAGATATAATCTTTGACCAAGGCCTCACCACTCCTCTTACAACAACTACCAGTACTGGATATAAAAGAAATTAACTTGTTAAATATTTAAGGATCTGTAGAAAGTGTTATATATCGGTAAGCATTGTTTCGGACAATTTGTTTTAATTAAATCTCACACTTTAGAGATAAGAGGATTTTTTTATTAAAAAAAATGAGGCTAAACGTTGTGAGTGTATGTAGAAGCATCAAAGTGTAAGAAATATTTACATAAAAGGAAAATGAACATGGCACAGAGAGGAAAATCTGTATATTGCAAATTGCAACTGAGGGGTCTCTTCAGCATATCTGCGGGAGAGGATCGCAGAAGTCGAGATAAACAGAGTTTTCCTCATATGTTTCTGACTACGTGTGTTTTTTTTTTTCTTTGGTCTCGCTTTCTAAGTTTTTTTTTTTTTTTGGTTAAGCAGAGATAAATGGTTTACACAGACAATTACATTTCTATGTAATTAAGTACTAGTCATGTACATCAAATAATAATGCTAATTAGTTTAATGTCTTATTGCATTTGTGTTGTGACGACACAGTAACTGTGATAAGTCTAGTATTATGGTTACTACTTGTGTCTCAAGTGTAGAGGTGCAGAGCACTGGGGTAGAGTCAGGGGCTACTCATGTTCTTGATCATACTCCCTTTATGGTCTTGATCCATGGGACTGATGCTACCCTCACTCTTATTCGGAATCTGATTAACCTACTATTGTCCCAGGCGTTGTATGAGCATTACGGATTTAGTGCATTCCCAGGAATGCAATAATCTGTAAAATTCACACTACATCTGCCTACACTGCCTCCTACTTGGTACCCACCTCCCACAGTTCTGTCACCCTCACTCCTGCAACGCCAACATCTCCATTTCACCGTTTCACGTACAGTCTCGTCCAATAATCTCTAACTTAAACTAAATGAAACTAAGATATGCATGATACTATTTAATGTACTCCATGATCAGTTGTTGTATTAGGTAGGAGTGGTCCTATTTAACCGGCAGTGTGTGTACTTTAATTAAAAACATTTTTCACTTATTTTAATATGCCTCTCACACTGGTTCCATTAAAAAATTGTAATGGATTGCCATATGATACTCGTAATTGTGTTTTAGCATGTATAACATTTGATGAGCCAAGCTGTGGAGGTTTGAGAGCTGTAAGCACCAAGAGACTGCAAATGTGATAGACTCCAGGAAAAATCTGCCCTCCTGTCTGGTCCCGGTAAATATAACTTTCATGTCTACTATGAATGGCTTCGCAGTTCTGAAATGAAGATTGCCAGTGTTTAAAAGACATTTCAACAATATAGGTAGGTATAATGTCGCATCTATTAATGGAAATTTATTAAAGTAAATTTGGGATGCAAAATTGTGACAATAATATGTAAGCACTACCTGACGCTAGCACAACTGCTTGACGTCACGCGTCTCAATGAATTTGATCTTTAAGCACTCAAGTAATCAAGAAAAAACTCGTAACACTTCTCTCCATCTATTAGGGGAACGTCCCGTCCCCTCCCCACACACAAAATTTCCAGGCATGGTTGCTGAAACACGTTCTAAACAACTCTGAGGAAGGAGAGGGGGCGGGATCCTAGGTTATACGGGAGGTAAATTGCAGCCTTGAAGAAATGAAAAGGTGTGAGAGTGACCATCACACGGAACGTATCAACAGATAAGCACATCACTCTGTAACTTTGGTAACCTATGCCATGTTAGTAGTGAATGCCAGATCAGACTTCAAGAACCTTAATAATAAATCATTTTGTACATAACTCGTGTCAGGCTCCTCTTAGAATACTTATCATTAGCGTGGAGCCCAACCTGTTTTAAGAATGTTCAGAAGCTTGAAAAAGAAAATTCGTAATGACGTGGTTGTAAACAACGCGCCGAGTGAAGGGTTCGAACTCATGGAACTGTAGATAACACACTGGTCTGCCAGTTGGCTTGCCATGATTTTGAACCCTGCATTCGGTGAGTTGCTACTGAAAAACAGCGAAGGAAAGCAACCAGGTAAGTACCAGAGTTAAGGGGTGCATGCTGAGGGGAGACGAAAGGGACTGAGCCTGACGACTCTGGAAGAGAAGACTAGGAGAGACATGATTACAACATACAAGATACTCGATGGAATAGATGATAAGCACAGACTGTTTAAAATGTCAGATTCAGGACAAGAGCAAGGTTAATATAGGTGGAAGCAAAAACCATGACGAGTCAGAGGGACATTATAATTTTTTTTCACTCTTCGATTAGTGTTGAAATGGAATGAAGTAAATATAGAAATGGTGGAAGTAGACTATCCACAGTGTATTGAATAAATACAGCGCCAAAAAAAATGGACGAAAATAGGGGAAAGAATTTATGGGTTAGAAACGAGATTTTTTCGTAGTAATATGAAGGCTACGTAATAGACTGCTAGATGCTTACGCGTAAAGTTTAAATTAGAAGTGATAATATGAAGCCCTATAATTTATGAATATGTAAACAAAAAATAATGATCCAGATTTGTTACTTAAATAAGATATCATCGCCTTTTTATATTTTTTTCGGTAAGTCACGTAAAAAATTACAAATCACATAATAGCTATCAACCCTTTTATTATAAAACTATCATCATTTAATTTGGTGACAAAATTTGTACAACTTAAAAATACATTGAAGCAAACAGTAGCACGTATACACCACATGAAGTGTGACCAGACACCACAATGAATGTATGTTGAAAGTTGTTAGTGACGGCAGCAGGTCTGATCAACCTTTAGTTTCACGACGTCGGCCTGGGAAACTATTTTGCCTGCTCACATACTTCGCCTTCAGTGATTTAGAAACTTTTATGGAATTTTTGTGCATTCCTTTATGATACTCAGTTTAGCATGTTTACAAATTTAATTAATTTGATGTATTGAGTTATAAATTTACACATTAAAATATACACATTTTTACTCGGCCTTCAAGTACTAAAACAACATATCCAGATTACTTATTTATGATTAGTTGTCCGTGTATGCCTGTAGAGGGATTTCGGGGTCACCCCCCCCCCCCGCGGCCTGGTCTGTGACCAGGCTTAGAATCACTGGACTAGACTACCTGTACATAACCGAGAACTCCTGTATAGATACTCAAAAAAAAAATGATTTTTACGTGGATACTACCTGAGCTTTCCTCTGTTTCAAGGCCTCTGAAAATAAGTGATAGATCCTTAGCTAAGGCAGGAAGAAACCATTATACTATTTGCATTTTGTTATCTTGTTTTAAGGGCAGGTTTTCCTGCCCTTATAGTGTGCTGTTGACTGTGTTGAATATTTTTTGTGTATATCTGTGCAAATAGTTTTTTTTTTTTGCTTGTGAGTTTGCTTTAGTTTGAGCGAGTGCTTAGCAATGAGTGTGTGTGTGTGTGTGTGTACTCGCCTAGTTGTGCTCACCTAGTTGAGGTTGCAAGGGTCGAGTCCTACCTCCTGGCCCCGCCTCTTCACTGGTCGCTACTAGGTCACTCTCCCTGAACCGTGAGCTTTATCATACCTCTGCTTAAAGCTATGTATGGATCCTGCCTCCACTACATCGCTTACCAAACTATTCCACTTCCTGACTACTCTGTGACTGAAGAAATACTTCCTAACATCCCTGCGATTCATCTGTGTCTTCAACTTCCAGCTGTGTCCCCTTGTTGCTGTGTCCCATCTCTGGAACATTCTGTCTTTGTCCACCTTGTCAATTCCTCTCAGTATTTTGTATGTCGTTATCTTATCCCTCGTATCTCTCCTGTCGTGTGTGTGTGTGTGTGTGTGTGTGTGTGTGTGTGTGTGTGTGTGTGTGTGTGTGTGTGTGTGTGTGTGTGTGTGTGTGCGTGTGTGTGTGTGTGTGTGTGTGCGTGCGTGCGCGCGCCAGAGTGAAGTACAGTGTTGCACGGAGAGCTGAATGACCTTTTGGTCCCAGCGCTATGTAAATTTTTAATAGTTCTTTCATCTGTTCTAAGTAGTGTTTGGAGCCCTCTTATAACACTGTATATAGACGAGAGGTGTATTGTGTAGTCTGTACACTGAGAGCGTATTTTAACCCTTTTTTAGGGATTAAAATATTCTTGACTGGTGATGTATGTGCTAGCGAAATGCGGCAATAATGACCCTTCTGCTATCGGTAGGTTTTTAATATAACAAACTATCATCTTATAACAATTGTCCTTAAAGTCCAGGAAGATGTTGTGATGGAGTAATCAAAATACCACGAACACGGTCTGAGTCATGTAGGTTTCTGCTAAAGAGTACCTTAGACCGAGGTCGCAGTATATTTTTTTTCCTCTCTTTGTCTCCATATGGATTGCTTACTATAAATGTTACTAATTTTAAAAACTAACAGAAAAGCGTTGAACTGATGCGTGGTTTTAAATTTTGCGTTGCAAGTTATCTTGCCAAATTGTGTCTGGGGTACATTCGTCTCCACTGTTTTATTTACATTAGGTATATTGCATAATAGTACATAGTACAGGGTGTTTCATGGTAGGTGGGACAACTTATTCACGCTATTTAGAAGGGTGTGGTTATTGCGTGGGCGAGAGACAGGTGCAACTTTACTAGTGTGGCGAGAGAACGATGTGCTTGTAGTGGTGTGGTGAGAGAAGGGTGTGCTTGTGATGGGTGTGGTTATTGGTGGTGTGGAGAGAGGAGTACGGTTGTAGTGGTATGAGGAAGAGAAGGGCGTAGTCGAGATGGGTTTGGTTGTGGCATGGTGGGTCAGAGATGGGTGTGGCTGAGATGAGGATAGTTGTGGTGCATTGGGAGAGGGGTGTGGTTGTGGGTGGTGTGATGTCTGGGCGGGGTCTCTCAGCCTAGGTAGTCTGCAGTGCGACACAGTGACGCCACACCACCAGCCCTGGGCTTCGTATATTCCCACCTCCCTGACTTGAGAAAATTGCACTATTAGGCCAACATCATGGCTTGCATAAAAAAAAAGTCGCGAGGGAAGGACTACAAATGAATAATGAGCGATTTTTTAAAAAAGGGATCTAAGCCGATATATTGAACGTTTAGTCAAGGCTTATTACTGCTTATAGTGGGTGGGTGGTTTCGTTTAGGTGATCTGTTATCTGTTTATGACTGCACGGATCATCACCCCCACTGCTGGGTCTTATCTGGAGGTCGTTCGGGAGTCAACGCCCCCCCTCGGCCGATCCTCGACCAGGCCTCTCGGTGGATCAGGGCTTGATCAACCAGGCTGTTACTTCTGACCGCACGCAATCCAACGTACGAACCAGAGCCCGGCTAATCGAGCACTGATTTAAACGAGCAAAATTGTTAGGTTAAGATTTTCATTAGCCACATCAAAATAATTATTATATTTTTGAGAATGTTGTCTACGGATGCTTTCGTGTTGTCTGCAGGTGACATCGTAAGAAATCTGTCAGCTCGAGCTAAAATACTTTAGCAAGAAAATAAGATATATAGTCAAACATTCCACCATGTGTTCAGTAGCTATGTTGTCGGGGTTCAGAGTGAAAAGCGAAGCTTAAAATGACTCAAAGCTGTGTTCGTTTGGCGAGAGGATGTGTAGTGTGTATGTATATATACTTGTTTTAAATTAGCGTGCTTGTGATTCAGAGAGCCTTGGATTAAATATCACAGCTTTGTAAATGTTCATGGCATATTTCTCAATCTTATATTTTACTTGTTAATGTTTTTCTCAGGTAGATGATATACCAAGAATAGTTTTTTTTTTCATTTTCCCCTAGTTCAGTAATTGTAAAAACTTTTTAACTCCCTCCCTTCATATATACTGGAAATTGTCAACAAATCCCTAGCCTTCAGGAGGGAATTTGAGCTAATTTAATTAGTTACTGATCAGTCACACTGTGGGGCATATGTTGGGCTGCATGCAGCTAACACCAACAACTTTATTGATCAAGCCATCTACCAGGAGGCCTGGTGTGGTATTGGACTTTGGGAGCGGTAACACTCCCTCCGCTCCGTTGGACTCGACTACAGATAAACCTGGCATGGGTCAATAAGCCTACTGCGTTGCTAGGACTAGCCTCTAATCCACACACTCGGCTCGTAACTCATCTCCACCACCAATAACAACGTAACTCATCACCAGTAACGACGTAACTCAACCACCAATAACAACGTAACTCATCACCAGTAACGACGTAACTCATCCTAGCCACCAATAACGACGTAACTCATCCTAACCACCAGTAACGACGTAACTCATCCTAACTACCAGTAATGACGTAACTCATCCCCACCAGGAACGACAGTTTCAAAATAATTTTATATTATTTTCCTGGTAAATTAGAACAAATTTGCATATACGAATTAATATACAGGTTTTATTCACAGCCGTGAGACTACACGTGATGCTTGGGACTAATAATATACTTCATTATTTTTTTAATTCTGTTTAGTGTTAATCTGTAGGGGTCTGTTGCTCAGCTCTTAAATGAATTACATGACCCAGACGGCACATGTGATGTTTTAAGTTTTTTTTTTAGGGTTTACCCTCTAAATTGGTGGAAGGTCTCAATCCCGCTTCACAGGACATTTTTCCACTGATATAACCACATAATTTGTTGCTATGATTGTTTTTTGCTCCATATTTTAAAGTACAATAAGGTTTTTAAATTTTTGTTATAATTAGAGTCTCAAAAGTAAAGGGCAGCTTTTATTTCACACTTATGATAGTGATGTTTGTTAGCAACAGTGTTGGTAGTTACGTTTGATTCTTCTGGTTGTTGTCGGTGGGTAGGTAATGAAATACCCACAAGATGATAAACACAAATACAGTTACATGGAATATATATGGACATTTTTTGCTCACGCAGGGACCTAACTTTCATTGAAGAAGCCTTTGTGTAGGCAAAATATTGGCACTAAAGCTTCCATGTAACTGCACGTATTCCTGTCTTATTTCTCGGGTTGTTGTAGGCCGTTTGAATAATACATATGTTTTCCTGGGTTTGCGGATGTAACAGACTTATCAGTATTTAGCACATCACTTTTATGTATGCGATCCCACGTTCGAGAAAGCGATGCAGTGAGGCTGATTAGTTTTTTTACGGAGTAAATTTGTTGAGCATCTTTTGACTGTTATATATCAAATATTATCAATAACTTACACACGAAATAACATAGAGCTTAATCAAACAGGATGTGAGGAAAGACTTGCAAGTTATGATAAGTAGAAATTTTAAGTCGTGACAATAATTCTTGTTTGTCATGAAGATATCAAAACTGCTAGGCGTCTTATCCATGTAAGTAGAGTTTGTGCATGGGTACCATGGGCTCTTGGCATTAGTATAACGTTCATCGTGTAAAATTAGATTTGTTTACTTTAAAAATGAGAGTATGGATTGAACATTCAAGTTGTATTGCACTTTTCTCTGTGTATATGTTGTACTATTATGCAATGAAATCCACGTCAGAATTTTTATTTTTTCGTACTTTCCGAAAAAGTGTTTCTTTTAAATTCATGTTATATCTTATTAAGGTTTATAGTCCGACAAGTTATCCTCATATCACCGAGGAACAAATTTATTTTGACCAGCTTCAGCGTAGAAAAGATTCTCAAAACAAAAAATCAAGGAGGGTTAAGAGGATGCAGAAAGTGAGCAATAAATGTTCATAGTTTTGCATACAACGTTCGATACATGACGTTAGTTCTGTACACTTTGTAACTCGTTAAACAGTAGCCCGAAATTCATTGCACACTTAAGTATTGATGCCTTGATGCTTTTATTGTGAACTTTTTCTAGCTTTAAGCAGCGTTCTATAATTTGTTAAGTATTGATGCCTTGATGCTTTTATTGTGAACTTTTTCTAGCTTTAAGCAGCGTTCTATAATTTGCCTTGACATCACATTTTTCAAATATGATTATTTTTAGTGGAAGAAAAACACCGAACCAGTTTGAGGGATCTGAAACTTCCCTCAGTGAATTGTATTACTGTATTAGTGACTGCATAATAAATTTACTGATTTTTTTTCTTTGGATACTTCAAGTGTGAACTACTCCCAGTCTCTCTTGATGTGAACCGGATTTGGCTCCTTGTTCCGTTATCTCCAGCAAGTTCACGTACACCAGCCAGTAATTTCTCAGATCTTGCTTCACTCCTGTCATTTAATGATATCTTGTAAGTAAAATTCCTTCGCATGAAGCTGGTCGAGAGTCATGTTACTCTGAAAGAGCTTGTCATAACACACAGCAAAAGAAATCACAAACGTTAAAAGAGAAACCTTTTGTACTAACTTGCACATTTACTAATAACGATCCCGTTAAGTTTTGTCATCAGAGATTTTATTTAATGAATCATAGAAACACGTAGCAGATAGCGGAGATTTCAGATAATTCGTTAAGACTTATTATGAAATGAAATAAGAGTTTCACTATATGGTAAAAGTAACCATTCATTGCCTTTTAACTTAGGAAAATGCTTGTCCATAAATTTATCTGAATGTTTTTGCTAGCAGATATGTGTAACTTTTTTTTTTTCCGATGGCCAAATTTTGCATTCCAAGAACTCTAATGCACTCTGTCGTTCTAAGATTTTTTTTCTTTAGTAATGAGGCGAAAATACTCGTCAATCGTTTTTTATTGAAATACGACACATTGCAAGAAAATTTTTATTGGTACAGCATTCTTCTCTATGTACAACCTTTTTCACGACTGGATAAGGCTGTAACAACTGAGACAAGCGTTGTCCCCATGGAAGTTTGTTCTGCAACGTGTCTGTTCTTCACTATGATATTGCACCACTTTGATTCAACTGTTTTCTAGATTTTAATCTTTTTGAGCATTCTGTTAATGTTCACAGTATCTTCTGAGCTGCTATAACTTAAGGTATCGTTTTACTTTTTTGCATTTTTTTTAAGCTTTACCAGAATTCGTGACCTCCTCAGTCGTGTTACTGTTAAAACGTTTACAAATAAAGCAAAACATTCATTTACATGGGATGCTGTGGCTACTGAAGGCACATGTCTCTATTTGCAACTCTTCTTATGTAATGATTTGAGAATTTTCTTCGTCAACTTCAAGGAAATCAAGCTGTGTAACCGCATTATCATAGGCACATTCTACTCTACTGAGCTGGGTGAAGGGCTCAAAATCTAGATTTTATGTATCATATACAGTATATGGATTATAGTCACAATAATCGAGTTGTAATAGGCAATTTAACCACAGTAAATGGCAAATTCCAAGCTCTTTCGTGATCTTTCATTTATACTCTCAAGGAATATTTTTTGACAGTAGCCAGAAACCTCGGCCATTGAACTAACAACTACGTGCAGACGATAAATGACGTAACATTTCTCTATTTCTGAAGTTTGTTTATTTGTGTAATTTTGTGACTGGCTCATTCAGTGGAAGTGCAAGGTGGTATGAAAAATAAGTGAGATTAAACCTGCCCCAATCGACCAGCAGACGTGCATATTCACTAAGCCGACTGAGTGTTCAATCAGTGAGAACCCTTGAGTTGCCCAGGCTTCAGCAGATATTTGGAATACTGTTGGTTCAGTGTGAACCTGCTGGCAGAATGGCTGGTTGAATCCTACTCTGCTTCTCTTTCACAATTTGTGCTTTCACGGTTGTGTGAAAGATGGAAAAAAAGGTTTCAGGTTAAAATCGAACTGTTTTTGTGTGCTCCGATACCAACTGAATTTATATATTGTTGATGGCAGTTTGTTGTACAGTTGTATTGAGGATCACTTTATACATAAAACATAATTTATGCTTATCAGGATTTATATTTCATTAACTTAGTTCAGCTCCTCAGAGGTAGTGTGTGAACCTAGCATACAGCGTGCAGTCTCTAATCTGCAACACAGTAAACCGAGACAAAGGTATAACGATGCTCGAGATTTCTGTTTATAAGACTTGGAACACAGCGAAGTTTGGACATTCCAAGGATAAAATCCTGAAGATGGATTGGTTTTATTTTCAGGATTTTTTTTAAGTTGCAGGATAAAAAATCTGGCCCGGTGCTCGTCCTGTAGTATTATCACCAACCATTTTCCCACACAGCCACATTTACTTCTCTTTGAATATAGTCCCATAAAAATCAACGAGAGCACGTGTATACCGTTATATCCAAATTGTAACGCTACCGGTGGAAAGATTGTTCGTAGTGAAATTTGTTCTCCGTCGAGGACACCTTGATATGTTAGAAAGTGGCACAGCTTGGAGTGTCGTTATTGGCTGTCTTGTCTCTGGAAATGCAGACTGGTAGTCGTTAATCAAACGGGGAAGAGGGGGATAGAGAGAACGACAGGAGGCCATTGGGAGAAAATGAGAAAGTTGATGAGGGACGAACCTGCATGGTGTCACGGTGAACCTTGGCATGGGACGCAACTTGTGGCAGCACCATGCAGTGTTTCTTCCGTGAAGGATGGACAGGAACTCTCACGCTATTCCTGCAAACAATGTAATCAAACTATGTATACGGAAAGACAGTTTAACATCGATTGAAGGTGATGGCTGAGAGATCGGTATAATCTTCAGGTACTGTTTATTTTCTTACCTTCCTTCATTTCCCTTCCCTTCCCTTAGCTTCTCTTCCCTTCTCTTTTCTCACCCGCCCTCGGTTTTCCTCTGTCAACATGCAAGGCCACTCTCCCTTTCCATTTGCACACCTTCCCCATCCCCCCAGTAGCTGGGGCTCACGATAGGGAGGCTAGAGGTCGTGATAGGGTAAGACAACATTGACTATCCAAACCAGTGAATCCCACAATAGAGCCAACATACCAATGTACGGGCCTCCAAAGGCTAGTGTCAAGTGATTAACCCTCGCATGGTAGGTGCCGGTGAGGGGCTCATGATCCAAGAAACTGGACGTATCCTAACTTACCTGAATGCTCCCATTCCCTAGTCGCTAAGTCGCTACATAACACCAACGGATTTAACGCTTTCCTCTGATTACCCAAATTCCCAAACGACTTCAGTAACAGTAGTTTTTTAACCTCTTGATATAACACAGAGTGCGGATATCTTTTACAAGTTTGGACTACTTTCAGAAGTCTGGGTTTTTCATACACAGTGGTATTTTGCCTAGCATGTAGTTTCCAGCAGAACTAGAGTGTAACGCCTTTGCATAGTTATTTTTCCTTGAACTGAAGTTGGAAGATGGGTAATGAAAGCAGATATCTAAGGTCGCAGGTGGTAGTATGTGATAATCTACGAGACGAGACTGATAGCGAGGGTGATTGTTATCTAATGGTGTAACTGCTATGGTGACACCGGCAAGTTGTAGTTAAAAAGACACTTATGCACTGATCAAGACATTAATAAATGGTTTTATCAGTGCACACGTGTCTATTACCAAATGACTGTTGTCTGTCGGTGGTGTTGTCTAAGAGGTGCTTCAGGAGTGACGGTCGATTGTCTGTCTTAAGCAACCCTTTTTTTCCAAACACATTGAGGGAGTTTTAAATATACAACAAATTAGCGGTAAATAGTGGCGCACAACCAGGGCAGCTTTATTAAATGGTTTTCTTTGATAATTTGTTTATTAAATAATTAACGCTTAGATAAATTTGTACTCATGATCTTGAATAATGCATAATCTGTTCCACAAGTTTTTTACCCTTCGTATTCGATATGAATTTTGACCTGCATGTTATCATAGAAATTTATGTTATGATTATGTGTGTTTTTATAGGAATTAACAAGGAGCTCACACCTTGGAAAGGAAACTTCATCATCGTTCAAATTTTCCTCCCAGAAGTGTAGATTAGTTTAAATTGTCTCAGCCACGTTAATGTTACGTGTGTTCTTCATGCTGTAAGAACGCCTCGGTTGCTGTAATGACCTTGGTTTTTCCTCTTGTCCAGTTTATTACTAAATTGTTTCTTTAAGTATAAATGTATTACTTTCTTGCTTTCCATCCAGTGAAGCCTCACTTATCTGTTGACTATTATTACCTTATCAGAAGACTTATAAAAGCTGTTTTGGTGAAGTAATTGTTTCGTCAGCATTGGTATCCCCTGAGCCTGTTATCATGTACTCGCACATTACAAGTACCTGAGAGTATATTGGTAAGGCAGATAGCAGGAGACCTAAAATCCCACACCAAGATTATGTGCTGAGAGTACCGTCCATAACTCTTGATTGAGGACTATCTCCTATTATATCTCTAGTGGGTTGAGGCAAGGATAGTAAAGCATAAAACTCTCTTAACACCTCTCTTACTCCCTCCAGCCACTGACCATATGAAACACACATGCCATACTGTATTGGAAAATTGGACTTACAATTTGTAGTGGATATTGTTGCCATCTTCTGCACTTAGGAGCATTAATGCTCAGTCTCGCCTGTGCATAAACATACAAGAATACTTTCCCCTCAAGGGAAGCCCCTGGATGGTGAGGGGGTTCTAGATCCAAGGAACTGGACTTATCCACCCCTTCCTTGAATAGAATCTGAATATCTCCTATTCTTCTATAGGTTTATCGCTTCCTCCGTTTAAAAATCTAAATAAAAAAAATATATAATCCCTAAAATAGGGATTAATGTAAACTCTGGTATATTCACGGATAGATACACACCTCTCGGTGTACAGTTATCATTTCAGCTTTGTGGGTTCACTTTTTACCTGATGAAATGTGCATGTGATTAAAAATCCTCATTTGTTAATGTTTGTCCATATCTTATTGTAATATTTTTTGTGTCGTAAGAGTGGACTGTGTACTGTAAAAAGAGAGACTTATCACCGGCAGAACAGTAGTGCCTTTCCCTTTCTCCCCGTCTGTCTTCTCTCCCGACACTCCACTCTCACTACTGCTTCCATGAATTATCTCGGTACTGAATTTATTTTTGTAGAATAGTACATATAGGGGTAGCGTTAGAGGGGTATTGTGAATATAGGTTAAAGACGTCAGAATATTACAAGGGTAAGATAGGATTTAAAAAAGTCAAGGAGAGAGGGTAACCGAGATACTACTACTGCTACTACATACTCGTTCGTTATTTCTCCATAGTTGTATCTATACTTCATTACTACAGCAGTGCAGTATGACCCCTTCCAGCTTAGTGCTTATTATTCATTACTACTACAGGAAAAAATCTCCATGTTAAAATTCCTTCATATTTTATGCGACTCTTGTGGGATAGGTATAAACTGAAAATACAAGTATACGGCATGTGTAGGCCATACATCAAAGTCTGTATTCTGTTAAAGTGAGAAGATACAGATGGGAGGGCTGGCGCTCCCAACCTCTCAGTGTTGTAACGATGGTAAACCAGCCTTCTCCCTTATCTTCTAGGCTCGCATTAGCAGTCTACCAGCGTTTTTTTTTTTTTTTTCTAATTCTACATTGTATCCAGAAGCAACGTCAAAGACGGTACTGCCTTGTTAGGTTTAAGAAATTGAAGTTTGTTAGCGTTTTCGCACTCTGACAGGATTGCTGGTCTTCTTTTGTTTCCTGAACATAACATAAAATTGAAGGGAAATCTTGAAATTTTCTGCTTACAATGAGAATATATCCTTTTTTTTTTTTCCATTTTTTTTAATCGGTCTTATATTATGTTTCCTTTCCAGTTTGAGACCTGTTCTGAGACCAGGCCGAGTTGGCGATAACCCCTGGAACTAGAACCAAATATAACAAATAATTTAAGCTTGTCATTACCTCCCCATCCTTGAAGAATTTGTTCATGAGAGTGTCTCGTTCCATTTGTCAGGGTTTCGAGTCGGTCATTCTCAGCTCTACGCTTTATCACGCAGTCTCTGGAACACAGTCATCTCTGTGACTTCACTATTCCTCTCGCTTCCTGAATTAAGGGCAGCCACAACACAACGGCTTCAGGATCTCACAGATGCTGATGGTGTAATATTGACCTTTGAAGATGCCGTTTCTCACGATGTGTGTTTTGAACATTCCCATGACCTCCAGGTTGGGAAAGGGGACTCTTCAAGGTGCCTTGATGCTGGTGAAAGGTTCTTGATTTAAGAATTGTAGTTATTCTATCCTTTTCATCAAACTTAATTACTTTCTATTCTCCAGGCGCTGTTTAATCCCTGCGAGTTTGGTGCAGCAGTTTGCTTAGTGCAGGGGTTGGCAGCCTTGTTCTTCATAGGGGCCCGCGGACCGTAGATCAAATGATGTTACATATATGTATTATTATCACCTCTATTTATTAACAATGGTAATAAATATAGTCCGCCATCTGCTCACAGAAATGGGCCCGGGCCCCTAGGCAGAACAAGGTTGCCGACCCCTGGCTTAGAAGTTCCTTCTCCCCGATGACTGCAAAAGCTGGCAGGTGGAATGATTCAACTTGTGTTGAGTTCACTGATGTCTCTTGGTGTGCAATCTGCCATTTACTCTCCTCAAGATAAAATGTGTTCTATGGTACCTTTGGACCTGATTGTACATATATCAAATGTTTCCAGTCAGCCAGTCCTTCGAAAGAAAATGTCGATTTCTCACATACGATTTTAAGCAAATATCTCTATATACACGATTTAGATTAGGTTTGGTTTGGTTAATACCATGAGAATTTTCTTTCGTATTGTGCGCCCAAATACTTTTATTAAGGTTCACAAACAATGACTTTCCTTCCTTCCTATTCTTTTCACTATTTTTTTTTTAATTACTAATCTTACAAATCCTTACGGTTCGAATCAAGTTCTCAGTGCAAGATTCACCTTATAATAATGTTGGTAGAATTACTTTGTCCAGCCGTTACGGCTTGATAAAGTTCCTGGAGAGCGGAACGTTGACACAATAAAAATAGCCCATTAGTTACACATGTGTCCTTTTACCTAACAAGATACACCTTATCATTGCATAGATACTGAGTCTGTATCTATATCATCAGCGTACTCCAGATGGACCTTACCACCAGCATAGAGTAAAAGCATGCAGCATCAGCGTTCCCTACAAGAACTACACCAACGTCAATTTTTTCCTAGGCTGTACACTCTTTCAAAAGTTGGGATGGGAGTTGCCCTGACGCTGGAGAATGGCTTTTAATCAAAGAAGTGATAGTTATCATTCCCTTACATGGCTCAAACCCGGTTACCTCCTGTTCCCTGGATCAAACCTGACTTCCCACTCCCTGGAGTAAACCTGATCACCCACTATTCCCTGGATCAAGCCTTATTACCTATCATTCTGCAGATGCTGTATGACCCCTTATGATCCTTGCGCTTCTCTATGACTATAGTTCGAGGGCTGTACAGCTAGAGTGCGGTTCTTACTCCCAGATATCTAGTGCAGTTTCCATGAACAAAATCTGTGTACATAAAAAATACCTTGCCTTGCCATAGAGCCCATTCTCTTTCTAGTACTGTATTTCACATCATCATTAAAGACTGTATACAGATACGTAGGATTAGTCACTGGTGACATGTTCTCAAATAAAAGTATACGTACTGGATTCAGAGAGTGTATTGCCAACAGTATTGCAAAAAAGCAAGTTGCAGAACACACATGTAACAAATGAGATAAACATTGTCCCGGTAAAGCCTTGTTCTACCATTTCTTAAGAAAACTTACTAAAACCAAGTAAGACCTCTATTTTTTTTCCACAGTGTTTTTTGCATATTGTAATATCACCTGTTTACTGTGATCTTATTGCATGTAAAATCTGTGTACAAAAAAATAAGACATCGACCTGCCTGACCTCATCACTGGGCAGATTATACGATATATGATTTATTAAACTAAGACGCCTTAATTAACCTAATTTGATCTACGAATCTAAACATGGATTTGTAAAGGGTCGTTCTTGTCTTAATTTACAAACAAAAATTTAAAGTTGATGAGTCGGTAGACTATGGTAGAGTGCGATGGTTACTCTACCAGAAAAAAAAAAGTCACAAAAACAGGAATTTCCTGAATGTGAAGTTAGAATATGTAACCCAAGAAAAGTATGCAGTGAGAGAGTTGTCTAACCTGAGTGTGTAACACCTGATCCCTGAGGTAAGACTGAAGGTGACCCAGTTATACAGCGTGAGGGTGAGGAGCAACATCATGCGAGGCTTCTTCCTCTCTCTCTCTCTCTCTCTTCCCCCCTGATGTAACACTGAGGGGTGAGAGTGCTTGAAGTCGTGACCTCATACATCACAGGCTTGTGTTGTAAAGAAGCCAGGAAGGCAGAGTAGGGTTTCTGTCTCATGATTAGCAGACGGAGGATCGAGCCTCCAAGATATTTTGCGTACAGTAATGGTTGTAGTTGATATCATTAGATGTTTTGTGTATTTGTGCTGTCCTTTAAAGTCGTCCCTCGGGGTAAAAAAGTGAGAGAGAGAAATAAAACAAGCTTTTAGTGTCAGTAAAGCAGTTATGAGTGTAAGTAGAGATATGGAAAGATAATCAGGTAGAAAATGGTACTGCCATCCAGTAGGTGGTAGACAACAACTATCCAGGGAGGTACTGCCATCCAGTAGGTGGTACCTGGAGGTTACCTGGAGGTTATTCCGGGGATCAACGCCCCCGCGGCCCGGTCCATGACCAGGCCTCCCGATGGATCAGGGCCTGATCAACTAGGCTGTTACTGCTGGCCGCACGCAGTCCAACGTACGAGCCACAGCCCGGCTGATCCGGCACTGACTTTAGATATCTGTCCAGCTCTCTCTTGAAGGCAGCCAGGGGTTTATTGGCAATTCCCCTAATGCTTGATGGGAGGCTGTTGAACAGTTTTGGGCCCCGGACACTTATGGTGTTTTTCCTTAGTGTACCAATGGCGCCCCTACTTTTTATTGGGGGCATTTTGCATCGCCTGCCCAGTCTTTTACTTTCGTAGGGAGTGATTTCTGTGTGCAGATTTGGGACCATTCCTTCCAAGATTTTCCAAGTGTAGATTATGATATATCTCTCCCTCCTGCGTTCCAACGAGTACAAGTCAAGTGCTTCCAAGCGTTCCCAGTAGTTAAGGTGCTTGACAGAACTTATACGTGCAGTGAAGGATCTCTGTACACTCTCTAGATCTGCGATTTCACCTGCTTTGAATGGAGATGTTAATGTACAGCAGTATTCCAGCCTAGAGAGAACAAGTGATTTGAAAAGGATTATCATGGGCTTGGCATCTCTCGTTTTGAAAGTTCTCATTATCCATCCTATCATTTTCTTTGCACGTGCGATCGTGGCACTGTTGTGATCCTTGAAAGTGAGATCCTCAGACATTACTACTCCCAGGTCCCTTACATTATTTTTCCGCTCTATTGTATGGCCGGAGTCAGTAGTATACTCTGTTCTAGTTATTATCTCCTCCAGTTTTCCATAACGGAGTAGTTGGAATTTGTCCTCATTGAACATCATATTGTTTACCGTTGCCCACTGGAAAACTTTGTTTATATCTTCTTGGAGGTTAACCGCGTCCTCAGCAGATGACAGCCTCATGCAGATCCTAGTATCATCCGCAAAGGATGATACGGTGCTGTGGTTGAAATCACCAAGCAGTAAGATGTTTGGGGATGGAGCTGGAAGGTTTTCCAAACAGTAATCAATTTTCAGTAGCTGTTCCTTGAACTGTTGTGAGGTTGCATCTGGTGGCTTGTATACAACCACAATGACTAGGTTTTGGTTCTCGATCTTTATTGTCAGAACTTCAACTACCTCATTTGTGGTGTTCAGTAACTCCGTGCAGATAAGGGATTCTTTGACATACAGGCCAACCCCCCCCCCCCTTGTTGCCTGTTTTTTCTGTTGCATCTAAAAAGGTTGTAACCATTTATCCATATTTCACTGTCAAAGTGATCTTTTGTGTGAGTCTCTGTGAAGGCTGCAAACATTGCATTAGACTCCTCTAGAAGTCCACTGATAAAAGGTATTTTGTTGTTGGTGGATGGCTTAAGGCCCTGTATATTAGCAAATATGAACGAGGTTGTATTCTGTGTTTGTTGGGGGGATTTTGTTATTGGCATCAGTAGTTGTAATTCTGGAGGGCCATGGGTGGCCACTGGCTGCGCCTCCAGTCCAACAAGGCTCCAAGGTGGTGGACTATTTTTGTTATTTCCTTCCATTTTCTTTTTTCGTTTCCTGCCACTAGAAAATCACCTGGAGTTGGGTTGTCGTAGCTACTATTGTTTGTCTTGTGGGGTCTGTGCCTCCTGGTCCCTTTTAGATGGTATGCAGGGCACTCGATGTTGTAACACTGCTTCTGGAGGACCGAGGAGTGGCACATTTTTGGGTGAAAGAAAGCACAGAAAGAAGAACGACACACTCCTTTAGACAGGAGGTCGCTACATTTTTTGGGATGGTCAAAGTTGCATGTCCCATTTTTTTCCCCTGTTATTCCATGCTTACAGATGCCCCAAGCATAATATTTGCACAAATTCACCTTTGGTTGAGAATTTTTGGGAGGTGTGTTGTCAATTTCTGCAGGTTCTGGGACTGTACTGTAATCCTCAGTATCCAAGCCAGGGCCACCCCGTCCTGGATTCCATCTACTTTCCCCAGTAGAGGAAGGAGGAGGAGACTCCTCTCCAACATCTGTACTGTGGGCCACAGTCTTGTGCGATGATGGTTGTATATTTACGGTTTTAGATGGTTGTATATTTACTGTTTTTGTGGTGGTTTTGGTAGTGTCCCTAGGAGAGTCTGGGCTGGCAGTAAGGCTGGGGGCTGGGTCTGGGTCGGCACAGGGGCTGGGTCTGGGTCGGCACTGGGGCTGGGGGCTGGGGCTGGGTCTGGGTCAACGGCTGGGCCTGGGCCAGCAGCTGGGCCTGGGCCAGCACCAGCACTGTGGGTATTAGTGCTATGACTGGGGGAGCCTGGGCCAGCACCAGCACTGTGGGTATTAGTGCTATGACTGGGGGAGCCTGGGCCAGCACCAGCACTGTGGGTATTAGTGCTATGACTGGGGGATGGGTCTGGCTTAGCACCATGTGGGTGACTAGATAGTTTCAAGTCATCTGTTGTGGTATGGACATTCTGCATTTTTTGATACACTATCTCTTGCTCCCATGTTTTATATATTTTTGGTAGACTATCCAAGAGGTCATCCTTGTTTTCTTGATTATTTTTATCATTTATTACTCTCCTTAGTACCTTTCTGATACCTGCCCAAAGTTCTACATCTTTATTGCACAACCAGAAGCACCTTGCTAGTTCGAGGTCATTTTTTGAGGCTGTATTTAGTCTAGTACAAGAGATATGGTGTTTGGAAGAGCATAGGTTGCATGTGATTCTGGATTTCCTTCCAAGGATTTTTTTACATGTCCCACAGATATGCTGTCCTGACATCCTGTCTGTATCCTACTACACTCTGTATGCCACGGAAGAAAACTGATTTCCACTTTACCTTTCTCTTGCTGGTGCCAGTAATATGCAAGATGTATTTATACGAACCAAGTTTGCAGTATGTGGGTGGTGGTGTAGAGTGGGTGGTGGGTGTAGGGTGGGTGTGAGCTGGGCAGGACTTGCCCACACTGCCACACTTCACTATTATTTTTTTTGTTTACTATTATTATTATTATTATTATTATTATTCTTTAAATTCCTTTTATGTAGTGCTGTACACTGTTTATCTCAAGGATATACACTGTATTCTTTCAAAATACACTTTTCACTGCTCTATACTGGGATCATTGTTTTATTATTTACACAGCAGCTAGGCTTACGCTAACTTTCCCCTACACTTCTAAGGAAAAGATTATTTCCTGTTTAGTAGAGGTAACGGCTGTATGCTCAATTTATGTATGCTGTGATTCCCTGCACCTCAATGCTACCACCACTCGTTTCATATCTTATGACTATAGTAGTTACTTATCCGTTATTAACACTTCACTGGACCTCTGGCAATAGTTCGCTAGTGCCAGTCGCTTGGAGGTACTGCCATCCAGTAGGTGGTTACCTGGAGGTTACCTGGAGGTTATTCCGGGGATCAACGCCCCCGCGGCCCGGTCCATGACCAGGCCTCCCGATGGATCAGGGCCTGATCAACTAGGCTGTTACTGCTGGCCGCACGCAGTCCGACGTACGAGCCACAGCCCGGCTGATCCGGCACCGACTTTAGGTATCTGTCCAGCTCTCTCTTGAAGGCAGCCAGGGGTTTATTGGCAATTCCCCTAATGCTTGATGGGAGGCTGTTGAACAGTTTTGGGCCCCGGACACTTATGGTGTTTTCTCTTAGTGTACCAATGGCGCCCCTACTTTTTATTGGCGGCATTTTGCATCGCCTGCCCAGTCTTTTACTTTCGTAGGGAGTGATTTCTGTGTGCAGATTTGGGACCATTCCTTCCAAGATTTTCCAAGTGCAGATTATGATATATCTCTCCCTCCTGCGTTCCAACGAGTACAAGTCAAGTGCTTCCAAGCGTAGACAACATCTATCCAGGGAGGTACTGCCATCCAGTAGGTGGTAGACAACATCGATCCAGGGAGGTACTGCCATCCAGTTGGTGGTAGACAACAACTATCCAGGGAGGTACTGCCATCCAGTAGGTGGTAGACAACAACTATCCAGGGAGGTACTGCCATCCAGTAGGTGGTAGACACCATCTATCCAGGGAGGTACTGCCATCCAGTAGGTGGTAGACAACAATATCCAGGGAGGTACTGCCATCCAGTAGGTGGTAGACAACAATATCCAGGGAGGTACTGCCATCCAGTAGGTGGTAGACAACATCTATCCAGGGAGGTACTGCCATCCAGTAGGTGGTAGACAACATCTATCCATGGAGGTACTGCCATCCAGTAGGTGGTAGACAACAATATCCAGGGAGGTACTGCCATCCAGTAGGTGGTAGACAACAACCATCCATGGAGGTACTGCCATCCAGTAGGTGGTAGACAACAACCATCCATGGAGGTACTGCCATCCAGTAGGTGGTAGACAACATCTATCCAGGGAGGTACTGCCATCCAGTTGGTGGTAGACAACAATATCCAGGGAGGTACTGCCATCCAGTAGGTGGTAGACAACAACCATCCATGGAGGTACTGCCATCCAGTAGGTGGTAGACAACAACCATCCATGGAGGTACTGCCATCCAGTAGGTGGTAGACAACAACCATCCATGGAGGTACTGCCATCCAGTAGGTGGTAGACAACAACCATCCATGGAGGTACTGCCATCCAGTAGGTGGTAGACAACAACTATCCATGGAGGTACTGCCATCCAGTAGGTGGTAGACAACACCCATCCATGGAGGTACTGCCATCCAGTAGGTGGTAGACAACAATATCCAGGGAGGTACTGCCATCCAGTAGGTGGTAGACAACAACCATCCATGGAGGTACTGCCATCCAGTGGGTGGTAGACAACAATATCCAGGGAGGTACTGCCATCCAGTAGGTGGTAGACAACAACCATCCATGGAGGTACTGCCATCCAGTAGGTGGTAGACAACAATATCCAGGGAGGTACTGCCATCCAGTAGGTGGTAGACAACAACCATCCATGGAGGTACTGCCATCCAGTAGGTGGTAGACAACAATATCCAGGGAGGTACTGCCATCCAGTAGGTGGTAGACAACAACCATCCATGGAGGTACTGCCATCCAGTAGGTGGTAGACAACAATATCCAGGGAGGTACTGCCATCCAGTAGGTGGTAGACAACAACCATCCATGGAGGTACTGCCATCCAGTAGGTGGTAGACAACAACTATCCATGGAGGTACTGCCATCCAGTAGGTGGTAGACAACAACCATCCATGGAGGTACTGCCATCCAGTAGGTGGTAGACAACAATATCCAGGGAGGTACTGCCATCCAGTAGGTGGTAGACAACAACCATCCATGGAGGTACTGCCATCCAGTAGGTGGTAGACAACACCCATCCATGGAGGTACTGCCATCCAGTAGGTGGTAGACAACAACCATCCATGGAGGTACTGCCATCCAGTAGGTGGTAGACAACAACCATCCATGGAGGTACTGCCATCCAGTAGGTGGTAGACAACAACCATCCATGGAGGTACTGCCATCCAGTAGGTGGTAGACAACACCCATCCATGGAGGTACTGCCATCCAGTAGGTGGTAGACAACAACCATCCATGGAGGTACTGCCATCCAGTAGGTGGTAGACAACACCCATCCATGGAGGTACTGCCATCCAGTAGGTGGTAGACAACAACCATCCATGGAGGTACTGCCATCCAGTAGGTGGTAGACAACAACCATCCATGGAGGTACTGCCATCCAGTAGGTGGTAGACAACACCCATCCATGGAGGTACTGCCATCCAGTAGGTGGTAGACAACACCCATCCATGGAGGTACTGCCATCCAGTAGGTGGTAGACAACAACTATCCATGGAGGTACTGCCATCCAGTAGGTGGTAGACAACACCCATCCATGGAGGTACTGCCATCCAGTAGGTGGTAGACAACACCCATCCATGGAGGTACTGCCATCCAGTAGGTGGTAGACAACAACTATCCAGAGATGTACTACCGTCAGTTGAGTACAAAATGAAAGCCTTTTTTTCACACTTTAATATAACTGATATCAGATCAATCTTACAAACTTCTACTTGTATTCAGCTTACACATGCCTTACTTTCCCTATGTGCTTCTCAGTAGGTCTTATTCCTGTAATATTTCCTTTCCAACCTAGGAGGTCCTGCTTGAGACCTGACCGTGCGGAAGATAATCCTCACAACCATTAACAGATAACACTAGCAGATAAGAGGCAACGCGGGTTGAAGTTCTCTACTACTGACAATCTCGGGAGTGACCTTGCTTTGTCTAGGACACAACTATTAACACTGAGAGTTTTTAATTACTGCTTTTATATTCATGGGGAAACTCTAAACCCATAAGAGTAATTCAGTGTTTGAGAATGGAAGGTAATTTAGCTTGAATGAAGGAAGGGGAAGGGAGCTACAAGGTGCTTCCTTTAAGGATAACGGCTTTTAAGATGCTCTTACTAAGACCTAGAGCGTGTCATTATGGTAAACACCGTGTTCTGTGATTTTTCCTAACGAATAATTTAACAATAAGTAAAAGACACTTATGAGGAGAGGTCGTCATAGGGTTCATTTTAAAAGCATTCCGGATCCCCATCCCGCCATATTGTTACCTGCACACATACATGCGATAAGAGATGTGTTAGCGTGTCGGCTTATTGCGTCACTCTACGTTCGGTCGGCCTCAGTCTGGCACAGTCGTTCTGGGGTCTCCATGGTCAGCGTTTTGCCGTTCATTGCCTCTCCACGTTTTGTTCCACCTCTTGGATCATTCCTGGCTTATTATTCTAAGTGGTATTTTAGCGTAACACCCGAAATGCTCTCTGCTTACATTAATTAATAGTGGAAGGTTTATGATACGAAATCTTGAAGTGGAGGTGATCCTGATACGTGTATTATAATTGGATAGCTTGGGTTGGTAGTGCATCTACACGAGTGACCTACGATGTGGGCCTCTGAATATTGCGATTTACTGACATACTCTGTGGTGAGTTTCTGTATTTAACGGATTTGTTTTATTTTTTGTAATTAGCGTTTATGCGATAATTTTATCTAACGCTGTCCTAAACCAGTCGATTAATTAGATGTTTTTCTTTCGACACAGTCGAATGAATGGGACGCGGACGAGCTGCTGCGATCGGTTCTTAACGGCAGTGACATGTCATCTGGACTGGACAACCCCAGCCTGGGTGGTCTTAGCTCCCTGGAGTCCTCGGCGACCACACTGGCGACTCCCACGCTGGAAGCTCCGGATGATATGGACTCCCTAGAGAACTTGGTCGGACTCCCTTTCCACGCTGTCCTCGACTCCGGAGCCTCTGACTCCGGCATGTCCAGTGATTCTTCCCTTGATCAACAGGTAAGGCATTAGCACATAACAGTGAGAAACCACTTGAACAAAAAACTGAAACACAGGTAAGAGATCTATATATTTCGTCCTCAGAGATTATTCAGGCTGATAAATACAGTTCTTTCATACCTGTTCCGTTTTACTGTAAGTGGTTTATCACTATTTCACGATCAGAGTTTATATCACTTAATGTCAGCATATCAAGTGTTTTATCACAAGATTTTTAGTTCGTGTGTTTAATATTAGCAATGCCTAATGGAAGACTAATAATTTATCGTTATATTTTATAGAAACCATAAAACTCCTTTGCTGTGGGTATATTTCCAGGTGAAATATGTACCATAGTTACCTTATCTAAGAAGATAAATATTTTTTGTTCCTCAGTGTAAAACTGGAAACGTATTGAACCTCAAAACCTCTACTGGGCAGCCTTTAATGCGTGTTGCATCATCTTGCACAGTTGTCGCCGTTGTCTGGGTACTCCGTGTCGTCTCCTGGTCCCCTGGGTGAGATGAATCTGGGTATGGAGTTATCCTCGCCGGAGCAGGGTCTGGACACCACCTCTGATGTGTCGTCCAATAGTGACCTGGGTTCACTGGGCTCTCTGGGCTCCACCTCCCCTCACAGCACAACCTTCATGGCATCTCCATACAGCCCTGAAACCATCCTGGGTATCGACGACTTCATTCATACTGATTCAGGTAAGATTTTTATGGGAAATGAAACATCAGATGTTAATTTTACTATCAAGGTAAATACTTCATCATATTCATTACTAGTTGTCAGCTGTTTAATAAATAGATAATTCAGATTGAAGACGATTCACGAACCGGTGGCTTTATCAATTCTGTACAGAGGTTAATGGAAGGTGTTGAAACTGAACACAGTAGAAGAGAAGGTAATCAGTTTCTAAGCCTTCATGGTGTTCATCACTGTAGTCCTGATAAAGCCACTTGTTGGCGAAACCTCTTCGGAATAGATACCCAGATGTTTCTCATGTCTTATTCATCAATTGGTGGGTATTGTATTCCATTACTGCTACCAAGATAATTCGTACCTCAGTGTTTTTTTCCTCTTTGGGATTGTATAGCATCTGCCGTTTATTAAGTACAGTTCTTTGAAATAATTGTTCTGGGAGTACTAAGGAGGCAAATGTATACTGAGTGACAGCATGTCAGTGAACGGAGGGTCGAGCTTTCAGAATATCTTGTTCTAAATGACCTACGCGCGTTTACTGCATATGAATAAACAAAATAATGAGTACCGAGGTTTAAAAAGACTATTGAAATTGAAGAGATTAAAATTGACCTTGGGTGTATGTTTACTGTAACTGAGTTTGGGCGGGCTTTCCGTCTTTTTCCCGGGCTGACTAGTCTCAACATCCCGATGACTGTCCTATCCACTCGTATTTTTTTTTTTTACACAGTTTTACACAGGGTCTCTCTCTCTCTCTCTCTCTCTGTTCTACACTGAAACTGTGCACACGTTATACATAAAATCATCAAGTGTTAATATTTGTGGAGATATATGTTTTGAATGTTTTTTTTTCTCGAGGATGTGTCGAACATGATTAGAATTTCATGTGTATAAATAACAAAAAGGCACAATACCGTGACTGGAACGATACACAAATAACCCGCACATAAATAAATAACAAAAAGGCACAATACCGTGACTGGAACGATACACAAATAACCCGCACATAAAAGACAGAAGCTTACGACGACGTTTCGGTCCGACTTGGACCATTGACAAAGTCACACTAACAGAGGAGGAGCAGTACTACTTCCTCTTCTTCTTCTACTACATCTACTGATGAAATTAGACACATGTGCGGCGTCTGGTTGTCTTTGTTGTGGACGTTTCGCCATCCAGTGGCTGGCTGGATGGCGAAACGTCTACGGTGGGGATGCCCGGGTGTTGTGCATGTGTCATTTCATCCTGTCGGTATTATTTACAATTCTTGTACTACTACCACCACTACTACTACCACTACTACTACCTCCACCTCTTCCTGCCTATATATAGCCGTCCTGCTCCTCCTCTGTTAGTGTGACTTTGTCAATGGTCCAAGTCGGACCGAAACGTCGTCGTAAGCTTCTGTCTTTTATGTGCGGGTTATTTGTGTAACCCGCACATAAAAGACAGAAGCTTACGACGACGTTTCGGTCCGACTTGGACCATTGACAAAGTCAATGGTGTGTGTTTCATGTGTATGAATGGTTGAGAGTATGGCGAGGTGTGGCAGCCGTGAGGTGCAGGCGGTATGATGACATCACCAGATACAAGGGGAAATACGTACCATACTCTGTCTGGAATTTCTATTTACATAGGAAAGACAGAGTTGAAGCCGTCTACCGAGGACTAGCTACACTGTGCTTACCTCTTCTACATACAAAATATCCTATCTACATAATTGCAGGCTTTTTTTTCCTTGTATGGCCTAAACAAACCTATCGTTAGAACACTGATGTACCTTGGAAAACAAATATTATATTAGAATGTGGGTAATACTGCAAAAATATCTTATATCCAACCACACTTTTGATTACATATTTTATACCCTTCTTATGATGTGATATTTTTGACTATGGACTGGTAGGCCAGCGAAAACCCTCCTTCAAATGACCAAAGCTCCAGCAAGTGGGTTATCATGTGACTGAAACCCACACCAGAATAAATTTTCCCACTTCCACTACATCTCCTCCTGAAGTTTGTTGGTTCTCGGTGTGTTTATAAATGGTGTGTAAGTATTTGTGTGGTGTGGAGAGGGGGGGGGGAAGAATTAAAGGATTTCATTTAACTTGGATAACCCAGGTTAACCAGGAAAGCCACCGTGTATGGAGTATTTTCATTGGGGCTCCTTGATTCTCTTCCCCAGGATGTGACTAGCAATTGTCAGATACCCAGGTACCTACTTATTGTTAGTTGAGCAGAGGAACCACGTGTAAGGAAACATGCCCAACGTTTTCGAACCTGGGTTCTTCAAATGTGAGCCGAAGAGGCTCCCAGTATTAGATGGTGTAGTAGTGTTGTGGTATATGTTTGGAAGTGGGTGTTGTGGCAGTATTGTGGTGTGTGGGTGTATGTAGTGTGGCAGTATTGTGGTGTGTGGGGGTATGTAATGTGGCAGTGTTGTGTGTGGTTGGGTATGTAGTGTGACAGTATTGTGGTGTGTGGGGGTATGTAGTGTGGCAGTGTTGTGGTGTGTGGGGGTATGTAGTGTGGTAGTGTTGTGGTGTGTGGGGGTATGTAGTGTGGTAGTGTTGTGGTGTGTAGGGGGTATATAGTGTGGCAGTGTTGTGGTGTGTTGGGGTATGTAGTGTGGCAGTATTGTGGTGTGTGGGGGTATATAGTGTGGCAGTGTTGTGGTGTGTGGGGGTATGTAGTGTGGCAGTGTTGTGGTGTGTGGAGGGTATGTAGTGTGGCAGTGTTGTGGTGTGTGGGGGGTATGTAGTGTGGCAGTGTTGTGCTGTGTGGGGGGTATGTTGTGTGGCAGTGTTGTGGTGTGTGGGGGGTATGTTGTGTGGCAGTGTTGTGGTGTATGGGGGTATGTAGTGTGGCAGTGTTGGTTTGTGTGGGGGGTATGTAGTGTGGCAGTATTGTGGTGTGGGGGGGTATATAGTGTGGCAGTGTTGTGGTGTGTTGGGGTATGTAGTGTGCAAGTGTTGTGGTGTGTGGGGGTATATAGTGTGGCAGTGTTGTGTGTGGGGGTATGTAGTGTGGCAGTGTTGTGGTGTGTGGGGGGTATGTAGTGTGGCAGTTGTGGTGTGTGGGGGGTATGTTGTGTGGCAGTGTTGTGGTGTATGGGGGGTATGTAGTGTGGCAGTGTTGGTTTGTGTGGGGGGTATGTGTGGCAGTGTTGTGGTGTGTGGGGGTATGTAGTGTGGCAGTGTTGTGGTGTGTGGGGGTATGTAGTGTGGCAGTGTTGTAGTGTGTGGAAGGGGGGAACTATGTAGTGTGGCAGTGTTGTAGTGTGTGGAAGGGGGGAACTATGTAGTGTGGCAGTGTTGTGGTGTGTGGAAGGGGGGAACTATGTAGTGTGGCAGTGTTGTGGTGTGTGGGGGTATATAGTGTGGCAGTGTTGTTGTGTGTGGGGGGTATGTAGTGTGGCAGTGTTGTGGTGTGTGGGGGTATGTAGTGTGGCAGTGTTGTGGTGTGTGGGGGGTATGTAGTGTGGCAGTTGTGGTGTGTGGGGGGTATGTTGTGTGGCAGTGTTGTGGTGTATGGGGGGTATGTAGTGTGGCAGTGTTGGTTTGTGTGGGGGGTATGTGTGGCAGTATTGTGGTGTGTGGGGGTATGTAGTGTGGCAGTGTTGTGGTGTGTGGGGGTATGTAGTGTGGCAGTGTTGTAGTGTGTGGAAGGGGGGAACTATGTAGTGTGGCAGTGTTGTGGTGTGTGGAAGGGGGGGACTATGTAGTGTTGTGGTGTGTGGAAGGGGGGACTATGTAGTGTGGCAGTGTTGTGGTGTGTGGAAGGGGGGGACTATGTAGTGTGGCAGTGTTGTGGTGGTTGTGGGAGTATGACCACCTGACTATCACATGAGGCAGGCTGCTGGCGTCAATACAAGGACATTAGTGCTCTACTAGAGTAGTCCTCGGGTGCACACCAACCCATTCTCATTTTACCACGTCAGTTATTTGACGTGGTCCTCAGCGTCAGTTTCTCAAAGCTTCTATTTTTCCTCGTGCTGTTTACCAAATCAGAATTTAGGTTGAAGTTTGTGTAGGTTAGTTTACATGATACTATTAAAGTGTTTACTTAGTCACAAGCAAATTTAAAACAGGCATAGATGAGTTTTACAACGAGGGAGCCCGAGGAAAAATAGGAGCATGCATAAGCATAATCATAGGGGAGCGCTAAACCCGTAGGATTATACAGCGCATGTGGGTGGGATGGAAGGTATTCAGACTCAATTCAGGGAACCGGAGCACAGATCCAATTCCCTGGATCAAGAGCCCCTCACCAGCGTCAAGGAACCTCCCTTGAGGGGAGGAAAAATAGGAAACGTTGACTTTTGAACGTTGTTGTGTGAGAACGGGCTGGCACCCCCATCGTACACTCACCACCTCAGGCTGACACATCACTGCCTCTTGTATTTACCTGGAGGCCATTCCGGGGATCAACGCCCCCGCGGCCCGGTCCATGACCAGGCCTCCTGGTGCATCAGGGCCTGATCAACGAGGCTGTTACTGCTGGCCGCACGTAATCCAACGTACGAACCACAGCCCGGGTGATCTGGCACTGTCTTTAGGTATTTGTCCAGCTCCCTCTCGAAGACAACCAGAGGTCTATTGGTAATTCCCCTTATGGCTGGTGGGAGGCTGTTGAACAGTCTTGGGCCCCGGACACTTATGCAGTACATCTTGTGTAACAGTAGGACAAGGAATGAAACAGGTTTATGGACATGTATAACACAGAAGCAGTATGAATTGGATCGAACCTGATTATCTCTGATTCCCTTAGATATTGTATGACCCTTACTGGTTTAGCCTGTCTCCTCACCCCTCACGAATGTAATAATGTAAAACACTAACATTGGTACAATGTGCTGCATGGTTCCGAGTTTTACTATAAAAAAAATTACAAAAAATGTAATTGTGACCAGTCAAAAATATATTCATGCAGTCTGGAACATTGTTTCTTTTTTCATTGTTACTTCTCCCCTCAAGGGAGGTTCCTTGACGCTGGTGAGGGGCTCTTGATCTTGGGAATTGGATCTGTGCTCCAGTTTCCTGAATTAGGTTTAAATGCCTTCCGTCCCCCCACAGGCGCTGTATAATCCCTACGGGTTTAGCGCTCCTCCACAATAATAATAATAATCAGTGTTAACTCTACAGTATGTAATGGTGTCATGTATTTTACATGTATATAGGTTCTTATTATGTGTACCATGTGTCCAGGATTCTCGTCGCCAGTGCCACAGGTAGTGCCTGACCCTGTATGCCCCCCAACTGCCAGCGTGGCGGCACCCATCGTCACCTCCACGCCCACTTTCATCACCAGACCCATCTTCAGTGCTAAGGAAACCTCCGTGTCGATGCCCACTACGGTGTCTGTGGTGGCTTCCTCCGTGTCGACGCCGGTGACTACGGTGAGTCCTCCGGTACTGAAGACAGTAACGGTGACGGCACCAGCCAGTACTGTGAGCACGGTGGGGGGCCAGACCATCGTAGTGACGCAGGCTAGCAAGGGCACTCCCAGCACCCACCTGGTGCGCAGCAGCACCATTCTCAAGTCCAATCAGACCTCTCGGTCCATCCTCCTTCCCGTTACTGTCAAGGACCTCAACCAGGTGCGTGTTGATATTTGCTGCACGTGTTCAAGTCACTGTGTTGTGATTACTGGTTATATTACACGGGTGTGGTTACTCTATCATGCATGTTCTGTAATGTTCCATTGTTGTGCTTACTGACCATAAGGCCGTATGTTACATGATGGAAGGAAAAATGGAGAAATCCAGAAGTGAGGTCAGGTAGGTAAGGCATAGACTTCTAGCCTGACCTCAGTGATTATGGCTCTCCTTTTTGACTTGTTTGCTACTTGATAATGGTCCAAATTGGATTAGTCGAGGACTGGGCTAAGACTTAAAAGTAATGGCTGCAGGATGAAAATTTATTTTGTACTTAAACATGTTGCTTGCTTCTTCATCTATTATCATAAATAAAACTTGAGAAATTCGACTTCAAGCTGAGTGTTTATTCTAAAATTACTTTTATCCAATTTCCAATACAGATCAAGCACTGATGTGCCGTATCTTGACAATGTTATATAAACAAGTTATTATTATCAAAACGAAACAACTCACCAGGGTCATACAGCTATATAAACAAATATTGTGTACGTCAGGTACGGACCATCAAGATCATCAGCACTGGCGGAAATGGCGGTGTGGGCGGACGTGGTGTCCGCACTGTGGTGTCCACTGTGCGGACCCCCAGCACTACCACCACTCTCAACAACCAGTCCATCCGCAATGCTCTTCTGGGTGCCGTCAGGAGCCAGGAGACCAAGTCACTGCTCAAGGGCGGTGCCTCGACCGTGCTGAGCACAGCTAGGAGTACAACTGCCATTTCCAGCACTCACTCGTCGCCCACACGTATTAAAGTGGAACCTCAGGAAGATGATGACGACGATGACGACGATGATCAGCCACACACGGCGTTTCAACAGTTGACGCTGTCTGGTAAGTACCTGTTTACTCACACCCATGTACATGTTCTTCTGTTTCCAGTGAGAGGGTAAGTACGTACAAAAAGGCACTTCCCCACACACTTGTATACTTGAGCTTTGTGTGTGTGTGTGTGTGTGTGTGTGTGTGTGTGTGTGTGTGTGTGTGTGTGTGTGTGTGTGTGTGTGTGTGTGTGTGTGTGTGTGTGTGTGTGTTCAGCTTGAATACTGAATTGGCTTATTAGTCTTAGCGCTCAGAATTTTTTCATTTTTTCATTTCTTCTTACACTTAGTATTAAAGTTACTAGATTTACTGGTAATATTGGTTTCCTCCTCGAGACTTGGCCTTAAAGGTCAAAACTAAAAAGAAATCTTAAGTGAGGTGTGGGAAGAGGTCAGGTAGGTGTGTCATGACTAATTCAGGTGACATTGTCCAGGCAGGTTGACCTATGATCAAGGTCACACCAGCCATTCAGGGAGGTGCTACCGATCTGAATGTGAAACAGAAGTATGTCAAACGTTTTGCACTCTAGCTAGTTGAGCAGGGGTGTAAAGAAACTTGCCCATGTGTTTCTCAGTGGTAGGCAGTGAAACTCGAAACCTTGCGATTGTGAGTAGCATGCTTTAACTAGTGGGCATCCTTGCTCCTTGCTGGATTCCCTTCAAGTCGGGTGCCTCGAGGTTGCTAAAGATCTCTTGATCCAAGAAACAGGAGCTACTATCCTAGGATGAAACCTTATCACATCTCATTACCCAGGCGCTGTATAGCCCTTACGAATTTAGAGCTAGCTCACTAATAAAATAATCCACGGTGGATTGACTTTCCAAGAAGCAATCGCTGGATGGGAGGCGTAGTTATGTCATGGGGAAACGCCAAACCCGTAAGGATTATTGGGTACCCGAGACATAGGAAGTAATCAGGTTTAAGAGGACGGTAGCTCCAGTTCCTTGAATCAAGAGACCTTTAGCATCAAGGTACACCCCCCTTCTCTTAAAAGGAGTAGTACTTGTTATTCCTCTTCGCTTCTTGTTGCCTCAATTTAGTCGCCGTGATGGCTGTAACTGTCTATTAGTCTTGTCTTTGTCTTGACGTTGTTTCGTATTCAGACGTGTGTTTTTCTTTTTATACGTTCATGATTGTGTAGGGATGTCTTTCGTCTAGAGTTTTTGATCTGGAGTTTAGTGTTGTGTTTGGGTTGACTGGTGGGAGTGTAAACACTAGCCGAGCATTGTAAAGGTCAGTGCTTCTTTGGGATGGTTATTCACCTCCCCCCCCCCTCCATCTCCAGATAATACTTTAACAGATGAGAATATTTATTATACGACGTTCCCCCCCCCCCCCGAATGGTGCTTAATAAATTATATGATGAAACACTATTTGTCCCTTCATTTAAGTGTCTTTTTCGATTACTACTCTTCAGTCAACACCCTCGTCTACCAACTTCCCGGCGTACCCCAGTTACTCTTCCCCCCCCCCGTCCTTACTACTACCACTACCAGCATTACCTCTGCTACTGCTACTCCACTTCTTCCTCTCTCTGTCCCGTCCCTGCCACACTTTTCTGTATATATACTGGCTTCCTGACCATCCTGTGTCATCGTGACTTGCAACTGGTCCAAGTCTTACCGAAACGTCTCTCTTGTGCGAGTTTTGTGTATTGTAACCTTGTTCCCTCTCACCTTTATTTCTAGATGCCCAATCATTGACCCTTCGCTGCTAAATAGTGTCTCAAAGGCCGAGATATACACACAATTTATTCCAACTGCTTTTGTTTTTTTCGTTTTAGTGCCTAGTGCAATGGTCTTTTGTATATTCATAAGTTCTTGTATATTTCTTAAACTATGACTTTTATAAACCCTGGGTAAATTGTTTTGGTATCGCTTTCCCTTGTTACTTTCACTTGTTATAGTAGCTCTCGAGTTTTCTCATGTTGCTTCTTGAATCTGTTATTCTAGTCCTTTCATTCTTCTGCATCAGCAAGAGGTATATACATTTGAAGTTAAGCGGAGTATTGGTAAAAGGTCATCGGGGTCACTGCTTCCACAGACTCCTTATTGGTCTGCCTTCGTCCACCTTATTCACCCTCACCGGTAGCTTCACCTTTACTCTTTCTCCCCTCCCCCTTACCCATCCTATCCCCTCCTCTTCCCCCCCTCTCTCTCTCTTTTTACACATGGTTTGACAAGGTTAGGTTAAGGATCCCTGGCTTTATTGACAAGCTATTTACAGGTTAAGGATTCCTATCTTTATTGACAAGCTAAGAGCTGTTACCTTCATCAGCTCATCTGAAAACATTTTTGTTATGAAACATACAAATAGGGAACAGGATGAAGTTGGAGCCATCTGTGGGCCAGCATTTTCATTTGATCAACTGACTTTATCTTGTTGACATCATAATGCTGTACGAATGTGTTCCAAACTCGAGTCATCCTGGGGATCAATGATCTCAAATGAAGTGACGTTCTGGAGAAGGGTACAGCCAGTGAAGTTGCTGCTATCTGCCTCTCTCTCTCTCTCTCTCTCTCTCTCTCTCTCTCTCTCTCTCTCTCTCTCTCTCTCAATTCAAGATCGCTAATGCAGTGACGTCTTTGAGAAATACAACGCAGTTGCTGGAGTCTGTCCATTTTGTCTTCTGGGTGTCCATGAGGTTGAGCCAAGTAAGCTTGAGAACATAGCTCCTTAGGAAATTGATCACGGCGTTGTTAAGGTCGGGCTCGTAATCCTGACAACCGTTGATGATCCAGAGAAGCTCTGTGAAATATATACTGAGGGATAGTATAACTAGGATGAGTATAAGTAACAGATCATTGTCGTCACGCCTGTCTATGAAAATACCTCTGGTGGGTTGACAGGTCTTGCCAGGCCGGGGTCCAGTTTCAAGGTGACTCGCCTTCTGCACTCCTCTTATTTGGTAGGAAATCACGTTATTTTATTCATGGGAAGCGCTAAACCCGTTGAAGAATGGAAGGTAATCAGGTTCGATCCTGTTTGATAGCTTTATGTGGGTTGGACAATATATGAGTGGTTGTGAGATGAACCTGCCTAACTTGGGTTAATAGCCTGCTGCATTCTTCCTTCATTCTTTTTTTTTTTAAGGAAGGGGGCGGGTAGCCCTAATTTTTTGTGGCTAGAGACAAGGGCAAACACTAAGGACATTTTATTATACATAACCCGCACATAGGAGAAACCTATGACGACGTTTCGCTCCGACTTATACCATTAACTAGTCACATTTTATTACGGAAACATTCGCTCTTGGGACCTTTTTCACTCCATATCATAATAAAATGTCTATAAGCATTTGCTCATGTGTCTTGAACCGCAACTTGTTGCTATTATATACCAGGTTTTCTCCAATTCCTCGGAAAAGGAGCCCTTCACTTGCTTCAAGATTCCCTAGGAAAGGAAGTGGTGGTGGGGGAAGCAGTCATCCAAGGACATGGGGTATTTTATTTCTCAAATCTTATCGTGACGCGTTTCATGATGGCCCCCGACAACATTGACACAGTTCGTATAGCAAGCCACGCAGGTAGACACTATTCTTGGCCAAAAAAAAAAAAAACTGTCAGTAATGTAAGATTCTTGACAGCTGATTTTTATGGTTATATCTCTGGCAAGATAGTGATGGAGTGATTGATGATGAAAGTATTTCTTCGTTTTCGGGTCACCTTGCCTCGGTGGGAAACGGCCTATGTGTTAATAAAACATAATCTTCAGTTGATTTTTTCCATTTACATCTTGTCAGTTTTAATGTGACTTGTCTTCATGATTTGAAATTCGTGTCGATTTTGACCAAGAACCGCCAGCTATTGGAGCCCACTCTTCCTGATATCTATAAGGGCTCTTAATCCAAGGAATTTGAGCTACACTCGTCTTTCACCGTTTTGTTTCCTTCTCAGTAAGAGATGGGTCAGTGTGGGAATTTCCTCTGTTTACCCACATGCTGTGGAAATACCTTTTTTGAATAAAGAAAAACTGCTGATGCCTCATCCAAGCCTCGTGTTAAGCATCAGCTGCATCAAGGCAGTGGTAGCCAACCCGAGGCTTGTCGCGTATACTATACTGTCGATGAAAAGTGCATGGCATGAGTGGGTATATGACAGATATGTAAAAGTGGACAGGTGTAAAGAAGATGTAATTAGTGCTGAAGATATCTGAATAACGCAGAACTTAAAACAGAAGAGATAAGTTCATAATTTAGAATTTAAAGAGAATATAAGAAAATATTGGTTTGTTAGTTGGAGATGAGTAAAACAAAAAAGCTCGTGATATAATTAAAACGAGTGATTTATGAAGAGCTTTAAGAGTGAAGAATAAAGTCGCAGTGCCGTGGCTGGAACAATTCGCAAAAACCAATACCTAGGAGGGCTGCCTAGCATGAGCAGCAAATTTATTGCAGTGCTCAGACCCTTGGGTTTTTTGAATTCTTATTGGTCAGTATCAAACCCATTCCCACAATTTTACCAAGTGTATGAAAATGCTTGAAGAAATGATGTACGCCTCTGAGTGACCCGCGCTGCCAGAGGTAAGTAACCCTTGTTGTGTTAATGGTATACGATACTGACAGGTTGATGAATGAGACATTGTGCAACACCTGGATGAAGGACTGATGACTCCTTCAAGGCTGAGGGCCTGATTACCTCATCTCCCACTGTCTCCATTATGTAATCGCTGTATCGATTTGAAAAATCACAAGCACTCCTAACATCGTCATAATAAACATATCCAGCTGTTGGTGAACGAGGCGCTTGTGCAGCGCTTGGGTATTTTTATTTTGGAAAAGTTTCGCCATCCAGTGGCTTCATCAGTCCATTGCAGACAAAAATTGTGGAAAATGAAACGTTTAAGGTGACCAGTCTCTCCGCCTGGAGATGTTTAACCAGTTCATCAGTGTTGATATAACTGTAGTTATATTAACACTGATGAACTGAACACATTGTCTCCATGCTGAGAGGGACTGATACCTCAAACATCTCATATTCCACCGTTCTTTACTGTACTGCACTGCTGAAGCCACTGGCCGGCAGAATTTTTCCACAATAAAGATACCCAAGTGTGGGTTTTCTAAACCATTTATATCATAATGCCTAATTATTGCATATGCAACCCTGCTTTTCATTTTTAATTTCATTCCTGTCGGGTAATTGTACGGAAATGTAGGCTAATATAAACCATACCCCGGCTGGGATTGAACCCGCGGTCAGAGAGTCTCAAAACTCCAGACCGTCGCGTTAGCCACTAGACCAGCTAGCCACATGGTTTGTTTGCAATCGTGTCATTACGATTTCGTGAGTCATGTTGACGGCAGTGAAGGGACTTGAGCTAGAGTTCGTCACGGCCACGCTAACTGGAGATTCGTCTGTAAAAACTTGCATTTGTGGTCACAGTGGTGCCTGTGCTAACCTTCCTATGGTGTAGAAATATACCTAGTTGGACGAATCTTATTGTGGCTAGCTGGTCTAGTGGCTAACGCGACGGTCTGGAGTTTTGAGACTCTCTGACCGCGGGTTCAATCCCAGCCGGGGTATGGTTTGTTTGCAATCATGTCATTACGATTTCGTGAGTTAGGCTAATATACGTTAACCTAGCCAGGCCTAATCTACCTCATCATAACCTAACTTATTTTATCCTAACCTAACCGATAAGAATGAATATTATAGTTTCTCCACGATTTCGTGCGCGCCGGCATGCATGATGGGTAATCCGTGTGGAACTGGAGCCCCAAATTGGAGAACAGCCAGCACCATTACTCATGACCAAGGTGTTCCATTTGGTACACAGCTGACAAGTTTCTCATCTATAAGCTGTTTTTCATCAGCAGGGATGTGATGCCCAAGTCTGATTGTGTGCATCAACAGCCTACCTGACCAGGGCCATTAACCTGGGCGGTGATGCAGAACTTGTCACCGAGGAGATGAAGACGAGTCTTGTAGTCTTATAAGCCAGCGTCCGCAAACGGTTTATATATACCGTAATTGTCTTTTCAGGTAGGTCAGTCATGATTGGATCGAGGGCAGAAACGGAGTTGTGCGTGAGAAAGTTAGGTGTGTGTGTGTGTGATAAGCTACGAGGAGCTTATCACATTCCCCTCTGTATGCTGGATTACCTCACTAAATATTTCCTGAATTTGTCAGCAGCGCATGTGAATCGCAACACGCTGTGTTACCAGCTGTAAAAATAATTATTTTTATACTTGAAAGAAAAGCAGGTATGAAGGCGTCATTTTCGATCTGTGGATGCGGTGTGCAGTTCATGTTTACGTACTAGAATACTAGCGAGAAGTTAGTCATCTTGTGTAGATTATGAAAAAGCCAGTACACCTACACGCTCAGTGTGACCCACACTGCTGTCTACGTGTCCTTGATATACTAGTGTAGAGTACATGAGTTAGACCAGGTGTATAAGTGAGGCTTTGAGTGACGCACTGTATTATCTTATCTACCAGTAACCATCCCATCTTCTCCACTTCAGATTAGGTAACTAATCGTCCAGGCAGCTGAAGAATATCTAAGTATATCCTAATGTTTTCGTAATAAGGATTTCCTGAAGTAAAGCCAAAATAGCATTTCCTGTTCGTTTCTGGAGAGGCTGGGTCAAACAACGGCACCTGGCGGGCCTTTGAAAAGATAGGTCTTGTTCGTCTTGGCGATCTTGACTGACAGTTGTGCCAACCTAAATAGGTCTGCTCTATGTGGCAGTCTGGCCTGACAGTGGTGTCAGCCCTAGATAGTTGGAATTGTCTGCCGTGGCGGTCTGGTCTGACAACGGTACTTAGCGGGCCCCTGGATGGATTTGCTCGTTGGGATGGAGGCGCCATAGTTACCTGTGACCAGTTTCGAGATTTATCCCTTCGCAGCTGGGCCTGAGACTAGGTTGTTACTGTCCAAGACCTAGGTAGTCAAACCATACCCCCGGCCGGGATTGAACCCGCGGTCATAGAGTCTCGAAACTCCAGCCCGTCGCGTTAGCCACTAGACCAGCTAGCCACAATAAGATTCATCCAACTAGGTATATTTCTACACCATAGGAAAGTTAGCACAGGCACCTCTGTGACCACAAATGCAAGTTTTTACAGACGAATCTCCAGCTAGCGTGGCCGTGACGGCCACGCTAGCTGGAGATTCGTCTGTAAAAACTTGCATTTGTGGTCACAGAGGTGCCTGTGCTAACTTTCCTATGGTGTAGAAATATACCTAGTTGGATGAATCTTATTGTGGCTAGCTGGTCTAGTGGCTAACGCGACGGGCTGGAGTTTTGAGACTCTATGACCGCGGGTTCAATCCCGGCCGGGGGTATGGTTTATTTGCAATCGTGTCATTACGATTTCTTAAGTCACCTAGGTAGTCATCACATCCTGGCTGATGATGCACAATTTCCAAGAACTTTTTCAACTTCCTCTTCATAACTTTTATCTGTATCGGTGTATCTTTATACTCGCTTGTTGAATGGTGTTAATGGAGCTCCTGTTTTTCATGGGGATTTATCCTGTAACTATAACTTTCAAGTCAGTAAGTTATAGTGTGCAGATTAGAGACCTAGCTTTAGTGTTTTCCATGTTTAGATTATATGATAAATTTCAAGTCTTCGTTGCAAAGAGTACATATTGTGCGTTGTGGGGTGTTCCCAATACTCTAGTTTAGATGTTTATTTTACAGGAACAGTAAATGACCCCTTCCCCTATATATTTTCTAACTGATAACTCTCCAGGCTTGGAAAATCAGCTGTAAGCCTACAACAGTATTCTAGACGAGAACACTAGCCATTCTGTCATTCATTTGGTCTTAGCTAAATTTATTTTATTGTGTTCTCTTTAACAATAGCTCGACTGACATCAGGTGTTTTATCTACTCCCGTCCTTCTGTCAAAAAAAAAGTCCATTTGTTTATGCTTTATTCGATTTATGCTCTTTCCTTATCCTAGCAGTTGGAATTGGTCACTGTTGAGCGTCAAGTCCTTTTTTTAGTAGAAGACTTGATACTAGATTTTAGTTGTCAGTGTCTTTCACCAGTGAAATTATTGAATATTTTGGTATCTTTCGCCAAAAAAAAAAAAAGTTGCAAAATCGTAAATGGTTTTTATGTGCTTGAGGTTAAGAAGCATTCCAGTGTCCCGAGTTTTTCATTTCTTTATAAATAAGGAATTCCAATTACCAATTTCATTTTCGATATTTATAGAGTGCTTTGATATCCTTTACGTATTTTCTTGAGGTTGGACTGCTTTACTGGACGTAAATCTCTGCCAATAGTTCAATTGTAAATGATGTATTTATGATGCGTGCGAGTATATGCGATTAATATGTAGTGCTGGAGGTACTGCCCAGGTAGTGGAGGAAGCTTATATAGACACTGCTCTGCCATTGAGGTCATTGTCCGTAGTGTGGCCGCAGTGGGAACACGTACGATCGCGCAATATGAACTGATGTATAAGCAAGCCTTCATTTGCACGCTTCCAACATATAAATTATATTTAATTAACAAGAACATATTCTCTTTGCGCTTGTTTTCCTGAGTTAGAAAGGTACAAGGTGATATTTTATAGTGTTTGTGTAATGGCTGAGTGGCGCAGGTATTAGTGGCGGTGAATAACCTTTGCAGTCCACGTGAGGTGGGCTCTGCACTATTTCTTCATTATATTTGGATCTAGGAGTAGAATTGAGGGACAGACCTGGATCATCTATATTACCTGATAGCCTAGAACCATATTGGTCGCACTCTTGGTTTGCTAATGGACAGAGTTGCGTTGCCATTAGCAAGTAATAAAGTTACGTTACGTTAGTGTGTAGGTGGAAAACTGGTACCTGGTTGTACCAAATAGTGTAGTCATGAGGCGGCGTCGGTTGGGTGGTAGCAGCAGCAGGTGTTTAACAGTCCCGTTACTGCACGTCTCGGCATCTGCCTTATGTTCATCAGTGCTATAAGTTCACAGTACATTACTCAGTAAGTTGCACAACTCGCACATTTGGAGAGCGTTAATATTTCTTGTCATTTAATAAGCGTACTTTATTCTGATAATACTGCATTCTGTTAATAATTGTGTTGGATCGTGTGGGTGAGGAAGCGAGCGTGTGGAAGGAGTGGCGGCATAGCTCCCAGCAGCGTCTTGTGGCATTCTGGAGGTAGGATGGTCAGGCCATCCTCCCAGCGGGGTTAATGACCCCTCCACACGCTAATCCAACGGACGAGAGTTTTAAGCAACTGGATCAATTTGCTCACAAGACTAATTTAATTAGCCTATAATAATCTCTCTTGATTTGAAAAGTCTATTGTGCAGGAAAACGTTGTCTGAATAAAGTTTCCAATTAAAGCTTGTTTTACGGTGCATTGTACAGGCGTTGTTCGTGCCATCCCTCTGGCAGGCACATCTATGTACTCTGATCCCCGTGTTTACTTCTCTGGAAGGCTTAACTACGTAATACTTCTCACAGCCTCCACATGGTAAGAAATACATACCTGCAGAGGTATCCTAGATTTAATCTACTTTTTGACTAAGTTTTTTTTATGATTTCGGAGAATGCATTGTCTTTGGCAAAGATATTGACTATGTTACAATCTCTGAATCCTTTGGCCCTCTTTACCAGGATGCCGCCCACAGCAGTTAACACTCAGGTAATATATCTATTTCCTGCTTGGGGGGGATAAGAATACATGTAGCCTTGCACCTGGAAACGTGCCCAACATCCCTAATATCGAATCTGGATCCTTTGGGTGTGAGATTAGGCCGTACCACAGAGCCACGAGTCACTTGACTGACGCTCCTGTCAGTATTTTCGTACTCGATATATATTTTGGTCTCTTCTTGACCAGTTTTTTAATCTGATTTTCCCGTAAAGTATATATGCTGCTTGGCAACTTCTACAGTGTGGAAAATATTCAGCACTTCGGCATTACGATTTGTTAAGAGTTCCCCAGTCAACAATAACTCTGTGATCCCTAATTACATATAGTTTGCTGACCAAAAATGTGGAAGTTTAACTACAATGTTATATTTTTTCAATGAAGCAACAAAACGATTCTCTTAAGCTCCTTCCCGACCTCAAGATTATATATCTGTATTTCCTTGTTTGACGGAACCTGGTCAAACAGGTTGCTGCTTCTAGTTGACTCAGTCACATCACATGTTACGTTAGAAAGCATTACTGGATTAACTCTTGGAAATTGTGAAACTACTGTAGATTCCAAGTCACAGTAGTTCAGTCAATTTAACTAAAAAAAATATTTCATTATGATTATTTTTTAAAAAATCCTTCGCGATTTCGTCATAAAGAAAATGTCCTTAGGCTTCTCTAACTAGTGAGTTGGTTATGAACTTTCTTATTCATGCTATTGTGACTTACCCTTCAGAGCCTTGGTTCTTTTAATCATGCAGCGTGACAAGACATGTCGAGTGCAAACCTTTGCTGTAGCATTTGTGCGACAGTACACAGGTACTGTAGTGTGAAACATTAACTCCTCCCACCCCCCCCCTTTTTTTTTTTTTTGTTATTCAGCCCAAGGATTGATAGAGGCTCTGTCCACCGTCCGGTAAACTTGAGATAAACACGTTACCAAAATGAACTTTCATAGTTGTATTCAAATTCTGATAGGGTTCAAAAGGCTTGGAATCGACTGCGGCAGTTAATTAAAGGTTCAAAGAATGGGGTCAGGAGGTGAAACTGGGTGATTATTCCCACCATGCAACCTCCTCAACTTTTTAGTTGTAGTGAGGACACCAACAATTAAGATGTTAGAAGCCGCACGTTTTTTAGGTTTTGTAGCTTAATTATACGTAACTATACTAATCGTATTCGAGAAAAAATCAAAAGTTTTTGGTAGCAAGTTAGATCGGGCAGAAATGAACGATGAACAGTTCGGAGGAAATTAAACGATCTAATTAGTGGACAAGTTGCACCGTGTGCTGCAGGGGCTTCCCATCCTCATTTCTACACTGTTAATTTTCTAATGCTAATGAGGGGCTTTTGATAAAAAAATAGAGCTACCTTCCATTTTCTGTAGTCAAATATAATTGCCTCTCCTTCCCTAGATGTTGTGTAGCTCCAGTGAGTTTAGCACTTCCCCATGGAAAAAATACAAGAGTATTTTTCTGAACGACCTAGACCGTTAGTTTTTTGCCAAAATACCGAGTAATAAATACGTTAATTTAGGCTACATTAACGTTAATGTACGTATAGTATTTCGCCGTCATTAATCAACTTACCAAATGGGAGGGTAAGGTTAAGAGTAAGCGTGGTAAACTCTCGTGGCACACCAATTCTTTTAGAATTGATGTGCAATATTCTAGGCATGCACACAGCTGGTCAGGTGTTCTTAAGTAGAGGTACGTGCGGTCTAGGCTGCTGCAATAGTGTAATTATCCACCACTGCTCATCCGCTTATTTTGAGTACCTTGACTGCTGGCAACCTTCTTCCCTCCTTCCATCTCTCATCCTCTCTAGCTGCGCTCCTCTTCCTTCACATCTCAATAATGAGATCATTCCGCTCACACTCGAAAAGTCCCCAGTTCGACACTCAGGTTAACGAAACGTATGGGCGAGTTTTCCTTTTGCTCTTGCTGTTCCTGCTTAGGTAGCAGTGTAAGTAGGTACTTGTGTGTTTGCCCACTGATGGCCACATCAAGGGGAAAAAAAATTCTGAAAGTAATATCCTGGGCAAAATACGAACTCATAAGAAAACTCCAGTCTGCTGGAATTATTAAACTGCGTACAACCCTTCCTGTACCTTAGAACATAGCTGCATTTTGTTCCCACAGTGTAATTCTTAAATAAGAATGTAGCCACACGCCGCGAGTGTACCTGATTCTATTAACTAAATAGATAAATAAAAACAATACTTTCTCGCCTCCCAAACAGTTCAAGGACAGTGTGGTATAAAAAAAATAGTCTGGGCTTACTTAAGGTTGGACAGGACAAATGAGAGAGAGGGAACTGTTTGATGCGAGTTAGACCTCAAGCCTACTACAGTAATATATATTTTTATGTTGTTTTGCCTTAAAATGTGAGACAGTCACTAGTAATCAGTGGTTTTCAGTTTATCGGTGTCCAGCCGTGGTAATGGAAATAAAAATGGTGTGATGTGGGCGTGGCGGAGAAAGGCGTATGATGTGAGAGTTGATGCGAGGGTATTTACGGCACGCCCATCAGCCACACCTTTCCCTCAGGTACCGGTCTTGGCCGTGATTCCATGTTCTCCCCGATAAAAGGTTTAGGTATGAAGCCCTTGGGAGGGGGCGGTGATGAGGTGTCGGAATTAACGGAACTGACTACACAAGTTATCCTCGGTTGAAACTGGTGGTGTAGCCCCAACGCGTCCAGTTTATGGTGCTGCTGTTCCTCTCCCCCCCCCCCCCGGCCTCAACCAAGTAAAAAAAAAACAGCTACCGTTCATCGTTAAATCTACGACTACCCTGTATTAGTTATGCATATGTGGAATCTAGTTAACATACACTTTTCCTCAATCACCTCAAGACTTTTCATCATTGCGTGTGCACAAATTCGCCTTCAAAATATGAAGGGATGAAGATTTTAGATAAAAAAAAAGTGAATAACTGTCAGTGACCAGTAATCTAGCCTCCTCACTTCCTTGTGCCCGCGCGGCTCAAGTCTCCAGGCTTTGATGAAATCTATGAATTCTGCCAGTGTGATGACTTGCGGTGGCGAGCAGATTGAGGTAACACACAGGTGTTGCAGTTGTAGCAGAATCCGTTAATCAGTTAGAAGTTTAGCCTATTTTTTTTATTTGCATTAGATGCACTGCATTGTGCAGCTAAACTAATTTATATTGTTATTTTTTACAGGATGATAGTTCATATTCTCTTACAAGCATGTCTGAAATTTTACAGTACATACATATACCCGATCTTTCGCGTTTATTCTTATTTATTAAAGAATTAAAAAAAAATATATTGTTTTAATGACTTATCGGAATTAATGTATACTTTGAAGTTAAATGATTCAAGGCCACAAATAGCATTTTAGTTTGCTGTCCTTTTCATGTAACAGCATATTCCAGCTAGTATACGTAGGCAGCTAGCTAGGCGAGTGCTTGCTAGTGGGCGGAAGCTGCAGGAAATTAGGCCACTGGATGTGGATGTTGCGGATGCCAGAGTGAGGGGTTAGGCAAAACTGGACTTTGTGTTTTGTTTTAAGTAAAGTGGTAAACTTGTATTGATCATTCACCATAAGGAGCGGTGGAGACTAGATCCTCCGTCTGTTAAGAGCAAGACGCACACTTCTTACCATGTTGAAAACACTGGAACCTGGTACAAGTGAAACAGAGCTGATTTACACACGTATAACAAGTTCACTGCTCATTTTTAAAACCTAAAGTTTTTGCTTCATTAACGCTGGTCTTACCAAACGCTTAACCATTATTAGTTTATAAATGGAAAATTGTGAAGTTCTGCCATTATTATACTTTTTAACGATTATTATACAACCATGGACATCATTCGAAAGGCTTCATTTAGATTGTGGCGCAGTTGTGATACAAAGAAGTTGTAATAATGTTTGTACAGTATTAATTTCCTAACTATTGAGTAATGGAAAGCTCATTTTTTTTTTACTCTTATTTTATGCAGCTGAATCATATTTTAAACAGATCTTATATTGCGTGGTCAGGCTTTATAATGGATTACGGCATTAAGCAATAAGCCGAGCTGTAGTAACCCCTGGCCCAACACAGTAGGAAAGTGTATCCGTTTAATTTTTACCAGCGGAGCTGCTTGTCTATTGTGCAAATTCACCCTTTACCTATCCGTGAACGTATCAGATTGCATCTATACACAAAGGCTTTGGACGTGTTTCCTAAAGGACCTAACAAAAGTACACTGGTGGGCATTTTTAAAAGTTGTACAATGCTATACTGCAAGAAAATTTAAGCAATTTTTCTTAATTCAAGGGTATCTTTTTATCACCTTTAAGATACTCTGTTACATCATATTGAGGGATATAGACTGTACTTAAACGTGTAAGTGAACAGTAGTGACTACACTGCTGGCTTTTTTTTAGTATATCTTCAAAAAAAAGATAGAGAATTACATTGGTAATTAAGTCATTGCATGGTCATTATGGATTTTTCCGTTCTAAAACTAAGCAGTCAGTGTAGTTATTATTTAGTATACTAATCTAAGCAACGTACTAACATTCATGATTTATTTTTCTCCTTAATTTTTATGTCTTAATTTTTTTATAAGTATGATTACTCCGAAAGTGCTGTAGTAGGAAGATTTATAAAGTTATGTACTTTATCCTCAAAATTTTAAAAATATTTTTGTGTTAAATTTTCACTATTATTTCGTCTGGCGCAAGTAGGCACACCCATCGTCGTGGGCAGTGAATTGTATTAAAGATCAAAAGATGCGGTTTATACTAAGTTGATATTCCTTATGCTTATAGCTAGTGTACAACAAATAGAGAGCATAGAGGAACGTGTTGCTGCAAACCCAGCGATGAGTAACTTCCCCAACTAAGAGATTGAGATTGTGTTTTCTAACATTGATAAAACCCGCGCGTCTTCAGACAAGTGTCTACCTTTACACTCTACACCTTAGAATTTACTATACTAAATATAAGTTATGAATAGTAATTTAAAGATATTTTAGTGAAAGGGCTTAGAAAATAGTCTCCCCCTTCCCCAAGGTTTGCCAGAAAATAGTCTCCCCCTTCCCCAAGGTTTGCCAAGGGAAAGTAATGACTCTTAGGAAATGCCTGTGACTGTATTTGCTCTCACCAGCTAATATTTCCCCCGCTCGAATTTCACCATTCATCAACGCTGCATAGGCCAAAGAATAAGTCATTTTTTATATATAACCACGTTAATCTGAACAAATCAATACCACCGTTTTGTTGGGGCTGGAATTTCCGGAGCGTTAGTAGTAGTACATGCACCCACCAAAGGTCCTTCCTTATTCCAAGACGGCATTTGACCTCTAAAGTATTTCCTAAGTAAGGATACATTCATATATACTATATACTGCGTGGACCAACAAACAATAAGGATACCTCTTGTCAAATGCCCAGAAACTCTTGAGCCTATTATAATGTCACTTAAGACGCACGTCAGGAGAGATTTTCCATGACAAGTAGAATGCTTCCCTTCTCCACCTCTTGATGGTTTAAAAGTGTTGGAACAAAGGGAAATTTTGCCTGAGGTACAGGTGTCGTGGTCAGCCACACCCGTCACACCACAGACATGGAAGGAGAAACAAGTTACCGATTTTAGGTATTGATTCGTCATGAAGAAATTGTATTATGCGGAAGCTGGAATGTGTTAGTAATTATTTGGTTATTACGTTCCTGCTTACAATTATAGCCTGCATAATATAAAAATCAGTTGATCAGAATATTTTATTGCATAGTGCACCGACTGTATTAATAGGGAGCATGCATGCATCATAAGAACCTGGGGGATGGGTAATCAGGTTTCATCTGACAAAAGGGAGGGCAACTCCATTTCCTCCATCATGGAGGGAATGGATTCTTGACCCTTTTTGAGGTTATAATTATTGGACGCAGAGAACCTGTGGGGGGTGGGCAGATGTTGGGATATTAGAGGTAGCGCTAAACCCGTAGGGCTTGTACGACGTCTAGGGCTTGGGATGCAATCTAGTTTAATCCAAGGACGGGGAGGAGAGCTCCAGTTGCCAGAACCAAGAGCCCCTCACCGGCATCAAGGGTGTTTAGGAATGTTGGGAAGTAACTTGGGGTGAAAGTTGTCTGGCCGGCCGGCCGTGGCTAGGCTTGTCAGGCAAGACTTTTCCTGTATTTCAAATATCAGTGAAGTGTAATAAATGAATGGTTAAGTGTATATGTAGCTGCTTGAAATTTTTGTGTTAGAATTAAAAATATTGCTTTAGAATGGTGTGGAAAATTGCATTTATCAGAATGTATCATTATGTACATAACAGTAAATGAACAGATAATTATTATTTATCAGTTAGACAAGTAGGAATTTGGGACACAGGTCGCAAAAATGTCCCCCTTCGATACCTACCACTGTCATATCCACAAGTTGCTCTGGACCTATTAATTAAATGAAATATACATACACCAGGAATGCTGGTAGATATATAAATTTGTGGACTGTATATTAAAATTAAAAAAGGATTATATACACACACATTTATATAACAGAAAGAGAATTTCTTAATATCACTCACCAATTTGACTGGAGATTAAAGTGTATCATACTCAGAAAACCTCACTGTCTATACATGAAAATAACAACTGGCCAGAGTTATAACATAACAGACTTATCTGAGGTTCCTGGAGTTGTCTTGTCCAGTCGCCTGATATCTCAAGTTATGCAGGAATGCACATCCAACAATTTCGCCTTCTATTTGAGAGGTATCAACCCAATTTTAACCTCTAGACAACGAAAAATTCTTCCCATTATTAATTAACGTCTGTTCAATTCAAATAGCAATGGCGACTCTCCCTTCTCCCCAGGCTCAGTTTCCCATTTTCTATGACATAAATGTTATTAAATACAGTATGGCCATCTATATACATATAAATACTGAATTTCTGGAAAATATGTACAGTATTTTCCACACTGCGGCCAGGCAGAGTTCGTTGCTAAACGACTCAAATTGCTCATTTGACAATGGTGGAGAACCTGGGTACATATAGGATCTGGCATCCACACGGCAACATATTACACAAGATTTAATCACTCTTTTTACACTTTGCCGTCTTTGTGGAATCCAGAAAGTTTCCCTAATACAATTTAAGGTATCTTGTACCCCACCATGCATTACATTTTTATGGGCATTTAGCACAATTAAATTTGTTAGATGATGAGTTTTGGGCAGTAAGATAGGGTGTTTAGCATAATCACCCAATTCAGCATTTTGTAACCTACCTCTGCACCTAATTACATTGTTCTCTAAATACAGTCCCAATTTCTTTATTATGGAACCTTTCACAATTTTACTTTCCATCATCAATTTAATCTCATTTCCATAGATTTCCTCCTGTACCCTCTTTATCCAATATTCAAGAGGATGTGAAAACTTAAATGAAATATTCATCTTGTTTAGAAATTTAAACACCAACTTAATTACATTGATTAGTTTGGGTAAAGAAAAATACCTATTTATATCAATGGCTAAGGGAGGACAAACTATTGGAGCGGTGGTCACAGTAATTTCAACAGGAGTAATATACGCCTTTTGTACAGGCCAATTAGCTTTATTTACCAACCAGCTTGGTCCTTTAAACCATGATACAGCATTTACAAATTTAGCATAAGGTAAACCTCGAGACAAGAAATGAGCTGGATTCTCCTCACCTGGTATATGATTAAATGTTAACATATGCTGACCCAAACTATTATACTTCTCTTGCATCTGATTAATTTCAGCGACTCTGTTTTGTATGTACACAATTTTACTGTTTCCATTACAAATCCATTGTAAAGATACTTCATTGTCAGACCAACTGAGGTAATGTATGTGATTTAATTGGAGACACTTTAGCCTTAGACATAACAAGAGAAATAACACTATTACATTGAAAGTAAGCAACTGCTCCATATGCCAATTTTGAAGTATCACAAAAAATGTGGAGTATATTTTTCCCATTTGGATTGGCCACCTGGCGTGGGAACTCCAACATTGGAATTTTCTCATAATCACCAATTAATTCATCCCACCTGTTTATGAATTCCTCAGGTAGAGTTTCATCCCAAGCACATTTAAGTTTCCATGCTTCCTGTATTAATAATTTTCCTCTTATAGTAAGGGGTGACACTAAACCTAGTGGATCAAAACATTTGGAAACTTCAGCAAGACTCTCTTAGTTAATTTATTGGGCATACTGTAATTATTAGGGTAATCTTTACTTATTTTGTTCTTTAATTTGGATGAATTACTATTCCATTCCCTCAGAGGCATATTTGCACTTTGCATTATTTCATTAGCCTCTCCATAAGTCATTAACAGTTCCTCTTCAGTTGACGTCACACCCAGGAAATTGTCCACATAAAATTGTTTGCTCATTACTTTACTCAATGGACTTTCCGTACGTTTAAGGTGTGCATTTATCATCGCTTGAAGTAGGAATGGACTGGATGTAGCACCAAATAATACGCTCCTAAAGCGAAAGGTTTTCAGAGGGCTAAGTGGGTCACTAGGATTCTCAGGCCATAAGAAGCGGGTACAATCCCGGTCAGCCTCTTGTAAACCCACTCTTAGGAAAGCTTTACTTATGTCAGCCATAAAGGCATAATGCATCACTCTGAAATTTAATAAGATATCTCCTAATTTTTCCGTCAACGACGGACCTGTCATCAAACAGTCATTTAAACTAGGTACATTTTTGTTACTCCTGGCACTACAATTAAACACAATTCTCAAAGGAGTGGTCTTAGAATCCTCCTTCAGTCCATGATGTGGCAAATAGTAACCATAAATTTTGGCTTGCTCAGGAGGTACCTCTTCTATAAATTTATTAATTAACTGCTCAGCAATTATATCATTATAGGCAGTTAACAATTCTGGTGTCTTACTCAGTTCGCAGAGTTGAGCCTTTAACTGTCCATATGCCATTCTGTAATTAGTGGGAAATTCTGGATGGTTCAGTCTCCACGGAAGTCGTACCCAGTATTGTCCAGATTCAAATTTTACGTCTCTCAGATATTGCTCCAGAGTAAAAGAATCGTCTGGACTTTCTTCATTTACATTTATTCCAATGCTGTCTAATTCCCACAATTTATGCACTGGCTCAACACCATCCTCTATGGAAGAATTATAGTGGGGTACGATTTCATGAGTAAGACACACAGTTATGTTATTTGTAGTTTCCTCTAGTCATGAATTATTATTACGAGGAATCCTACCATACATTACATGGCCTACTGCAGTCTTCAAAAGGGTGACACCACATTTCTTTACCATACCCTTTACAAAGGAGGCATAATAGTCACTACCTATCAAAATATTTATTGGGCCTACAGAATCATCACTTACACCAGAAGGTGCTAAATTTACATTATGTGAAAGTCTTTCTGTAGCTTTACTAAGCCCTACTGTAGATATTTTCTATGGAAGTCTATCTACAATTACTGCATTAACACGTTTTTTCTCATTGCCCAACCTGACAGTCACATAAACAGTGTCATACAATTGAGACCTTTTGTCCGAGAGAAAACCAGATAATTTTAAAGTTGTGGGATCTCCCATCTGTACTTTCATACCATCAAGACATTTACGTTTTATGAAAGTACGCTGGGATCGCTGGGATCCCTGGTCCAATAATGCATTTACACTTTTAGATTTATGCCTTTTATCATCAATTTTTACCTGTAACACAGGTAAGGCTACTTCAGCAAAACCATCATTATTAACATTAGCAGCAATTTTTACATTAGCCACTGTTGTGTCAGGATTGTCAACATTATCATTATTATCAACATTATCATATAGACCCTTACACATGACTATATGGTGTCTTCCTTTGTGACATAGATAACAGTTGTTTAATTTAGCATGACAATCCTTTACATTGTGATTACGTAAACACCTGATACATCTTTCAACTTTATCATTCCATGAATTGTATGCATTGCAATTCTTAGAAAAATGAGTACCTTGCAGAAAAGACAATCTCTCTTTTCTCTGACTGGTTTCTTATTAACTGGGCTACTCTTAGGAGGGTACTTATTCTTCTTACCTTTTGGAGAATCATTATTTCTGATTCTTGCTACTTGATATGCACCTATGCAGCTATTTTTAGGAAATGAAATTTGATTATTACCATTGGGATAATTTTTTTATTTTGTGAAACTTGACAGATACCTCAGAGTTATTATGTGTTGCATCTTTAAAATGAGTTAGTTGGCTGGTCTGCAACTGCACAATTAATTCTTGTAGACCTAGTCTTATTTCCTCCAGACCAAAATAACCCTTGTGATACTTTTTTGAGATCCATTCAAGTGTTTTATAGTTTAATTTATTCTGTACTATGGCACTCAATAACCAGTCTGATTCCTTCAGATTATATTTATTACTTAAATTTTTAGAGTGCTCTCCAGTTTAACTCTAAACTGCTGTAAACCTTTGTAAGTGTGATCTGGAGATTTTAAATTAACAATGATATTCACTAGATCCAACCTACTTTGTTCTATATTACCATAAGTGACTTTCAACAAGTCAACTGCTTCCTTGTAAGAGTCATCTACATTGGGAAAGGCTTGTATGAGTATGTAAGCATCTCCTCTTACCTGTCCTTTGAGGTAAAATAATTTAGTTACATAGGCTAGGTCACTCTGTCATGCACAGCTGCTTTAAAAATTGACCAAAATTCCTCCTAGTTTTCTCCAGGATTAAATACAGGTAAACATAATTCTGGGAGTTTTGGCAAAGACATATTATTTGTTAGAGCAGACTGATTAACTGCCTAATTTACACATTTTAATTTATTCAAGGCCTGACTTTTACAAGAAAGAATCTTTTCCTCCAATTCATAATACTGATTAATCATGAGATCTACTTCAGTCTCATCTACACAGTTTACTAATAAATCTCCTTCATATTTGTTGTAATATAATTTGCATGAATCATATCTATTCCCCAAATCATCTAAATACAATTTTAAATCATCAGTATTCACAGTTTCTTGATTCATTAATTCCAAACATTTATTATATGCCTTGGTTACATGACCCTTTCTAGCCTGCAGTGATGCTTTCTTTGCTCTATATTCCATATGTTTGTCTTCTATATTAATTTCCTCATTTTCAGCCATGATGCAGTGTATTAAATTCAACTTAATGACACTGATTATGTACTAAATTATGCACTTTATAAAGGTAAATAGTACAGCTTGCCTTTGAATAAATCCTAGCTACTTTAGCTTAGCAATTACATATAAAAGATTGTAATATAAATTTTAAATGTACATTAATACAAACTTGGCTCATCAAAATTAATATTATACAAATTAATAAATCCTTGCCAGAATTTGGCATAGCAAAATTAATATTATACACAATATAATCTTTAGCCACACTTGTCTTATCAATTACACATACACTGATATAAATCTTGGCCAGAATTGTCTTATCAAATTAATATTGCACAAATACATTAATATAAATCCTAGCCACTTTGGCTTTGCAAAATTAATATTATACACAATATAATCTTTAGCCACACTTGACTTGGCTTATCCAAATTAATATTGTAATAATTATAATCCACTACACATTAAGTAAATTTGTGAACTTAACATCCACCTCCTGTCATTTCACATATAATTATTAAGTAATTAACCAATTAATGACTTCACTAATTACCTCCGGTTCAAGAAGGACCAACGGGCAAATTAAATGTGGAAAATTGCATTTATCTGAATGTATCATTATGTACATAACAGTAAATGAACAGATAATTATTATTTATCAGTTAGACAAGTAGGAATTTGGGACACCTAGGTCGCAAAAATGTCCCCCTTCGATACCTACCACTGTCATATCCACAAGTTGCTCTGGACCTATTAATTAAATGAAATATACATACACCAGGAATGCTGGTAAATATATAAATTTGTGGACTGTATATTAAAATTAAAAAAGGATTATATATACACACATTTATATAACAGAAAGAGAATTTCTTAATATCACTCACCAATTTGACTGGAGATTAAAGTGTATCATACTCAGAAAACCTCACTGTCTATACATGAAAATAACAACTGGCCAGAGTTATAACATAACAGACTTATCTGAGGTTCCTGGAGTTGTCCAGTCGCCTGATATCTCAAGTTATGCAGGAATGCACATCCAACAATTTCGCCTCCTATTTGAGAGGTGTCAACCCAATTTTAACCTCTAGAGCACGAAAAATTCTTCCCATTATTAATTAACGTCTGTTCAATTCAAACTGCAATGGCGACTCTCCCTTCTCCCCAGGCTCAGTTTCCCATTTTCTATGACATAAATGTTATTAAATACAGTATGGCCATTTATATACATATAAATACTGAATTTCTGGAAAATATGTACAGTATTTTCCACAAATGGAGCTCTTTAATTAACGATATGTAGTACCTGTACTTGTTGCCTTTCGTGATGTACATTACCTGTACATGACCATAGCTGAGGCTTAACATATTTGCTCTCTCTCTCTCTCTCTCTCTCTCTCTCTCTCTCTCTCTCTCTCTCTCTCTCTCTCTCTCTCTCTCTCTCTCTCTCTCTCTCTCTCTCTCTCTCTCTCTCACACACACACACACACACACACACACACACACACACACACACACACACACACACACACACACACAGGAGGTTCAGGGAGACATGATAACGACATACAAAATACTGCGTGGAATAGATAAGGTGGATAGACAGGATGTTCCAGAGAGGGGAGACAGAAACAAGGGGTCACAATTTGAAGCTGAAGACTCAGACAAGTCAAAGGGATGTTAGGAAGTATTTCTTTAGTCATTAAGTTGTCAGGAAGTGGAATAGTATAGCAAGTGATGTAGTGGAGGCAGGAACCATGCATAGCTTTAAGACGAGGTATGACAAAGCTCAGGGAGCAGAGAGGACCTAGCAGCAGCCGGTGAAGTGGCGGGGCCAGGAGCTGAGTCTCGACCCCTGCAGCCACAATTAGGTGAGTACACACACACACACACACACACACAGATAGGATGTTCCAGAGAGGGGACACAGAAACAAGGGGTCACAACTGGAAGCTGAAGACTCAGACGAGTCACAGGGACATTAGGAAGTATTTCTTCAGTCATAGAGTCGTCAGGAAGTGGAATAGCTTAGCAAGTGAAGTAGTGGAGGCAGGAACCATACATGGTTTTAAGAAGTGGTATGACAAAGCTCAAGAAGCAGAGAGGGAGAGGACCTAGTAGCGATCAGTGAAGAGGCGGGGCCAAAAGCTGAGTCTCGACCCCTGCAACCACAATTAGGTGGGTAGAATTAGGTGAGTACACACACACACACACACAGTAGAGACAGGAAGGGCTCTGGGAAGACAGCACAGAAGGGAACATCAAGAGGGAATATACCAACAAGTGTTGGATGACATACGAACAACCGAGGAGGAGGTGCAGAAGCTGCTAAGTGACCTTGATTCCTCAAAGGCGATGGGACCGGACAACATCTCCCCATGGGTCCTTAGAGAAGGAGCAGAGATGCTGTGTGTGCCCCTAACCACAATCTTCAACACATCCCTTTAAACTGGGCAACTACCTGAGAAATGGAAGACAGCAAATGTAGTCCCCATATTTAAGAAAGGAAACAGAAATGAGGCACTAAACTACAGACCTGTGTCTCTGACATGTATTGTGTGCAGAGTCATGGAGAAGATTATCAGGAAGAGAGTGGTGGAGCACCTGGAACGGGACAAGATTATAAATGAAAGCCAGCATGGGTTCATGGAAGGCAAATCCTGTGTCACAAACCTTCTGGAGTTTTATGACAAGGTAACAGAAGTAAGACACGAGAGAGAGGGGTGGGTTGACTGCATTTTCCTAGCCTGCAGGAAGGCCTTTGACACAGTTCCCCACAAGAGATTAGTGCAGAAGCTGGAGGATCAGGCGCATATAACAGGGAGGGCACTGCAATGGATCAGGGAATACCTGACAGGGAGGCAACTAGTCATGGTACGTGAAGAGGTATCACAGTGGGCGCCTGTGACGAGCGGGGTCCCACAGGGGTCAGTTCTAGGACCAGTGCTATTTTTGATATATGCGAACGACATGATGGAAGGAATAGACTCTGAAGTGTCCCTATTCGCAGATGATGTGAAGCTGATGAGAAGAATTAAATCGGATGAGGATGAGGCAGGACTGCAAAGAGACCTGGACAGGCTGGACATGTGGTCCAGAAACTGGCTTCTCGAATTCAACCCTGCCAAATGCAAAGTCATGAAGATTGGGGAGGGGCAAACAAGACTGCAGACAGAGTATAGGCTAGGTGGACAAAGACTACAGACCTCACTCAGAGAGAAAGACCTTGGGGTGACCATAACACCGAGCACGTCACCGGAGGCACACATCAACCAAATAACTGCTGCAGCATACGGGCACTTGGTAAACCTGAGAATAGCGTTCCGATACCTTAATAAGGAATCGTTCAAGACACTGTACACTGTGTATGTTAGGCCCATACTGGAGTATGCAGCACCAGTCTGGAACCCACACCTGGTCAAGCACGTCAAGAAGTTAGAGAAAGTACAAAGGTTTGCAACAAGGCTAGTCCCAGAGCTCAGGGGAATGTCGTACGAGGAAAGGTTGAGGGAAATTGGACTGACGACACTGGAGGACAGAAGGGTCAGGGGAGACATGATAACGACATACAAAATACTGCGGGGAATAGACAAGGTGGACAGAGATAGGATGTTCCAGAGAGGCGACACAGAAACAAGGGGTCACAACTGGAAGCTGAAGACTCAGACGAGTCACAGGGACGTTAGGAAGTATTTCTTCAGTCATAGAATGGTCAGGAAGTGGAATAGCCTAGCAAGTGAAGTAGTAGAGGCAGGAACCATACATAGTTTTAAGAAGAGGTATGACAAAGCTCAGGAAGCAAAGAGGGAGAGGACCTAGTAGTGATCAGTGAAGAGGCGGGGCCAGGAGCTGAGTCTCGACCCCTGCAACCACAATTAGGTGAGTACAATTAGGTGAGTACGTACACACACACACACACACAATGTTCCAGAGATAGGGCAGAAACAAAGGGTCACAGTTGGAAGTTGAAGACTCGGATGAGTCAGAGGGATGTTAGGAAGTATTTCTTCAGCCACAGAGTTGTTAGGAATTGGAATAGTTTGGCAAGTGGAGGCAGGAACCATTCATAGTTTTAAGACGAGGTATAATAAAGCTCATGGAGCAGGGACAGGGAGGACCCAATAGCGGTCAATGAAGAGGCGGGGTAGGAGCTTATTTTCGACCCCTGCAACCACAATTAGGCGAGTACACACGTACACACACACACACACACACACACACACACACACACACACACACACACACACACACACACACACACACACACACACACACACACACACACACATACACACACACACACATACACACACACACACATACACACACATACACACACATACACACACACACATACACACACATACACACACATACACACACATACACACACATACACACACATACACACACACACACACACATACACACACACACACACACACACACACACACACACACACACACACACACACACACACACACACACACACACACACACACACACACACACACACACACAGGAGAGAGAGGAGAGGATATGATGACATAAAAAATACTGAGAGGAATCCGCACGGTGGACAGAGGTAGGATGTTCCAGAGATGGGACACAGCAACAAGGGGTCACAATTGGAAGTTGAAGACTCAGATGAATCACAGGGATGTTAGGAAGTATTTCTTCAGTCACAGAGTTGTCAGGAAGTGGAATAGTCTAGAAATTGACGTAGTGGAGGCAGGAACCATACATTGTTTTAAGAGGAGGTTTGATACAGCTCATGGAGCAGTGAGAGAGAGAAAGAGAGAGAGAACCTAGTTGCAATCATTGAAGAGGCAGGGCCAGGAGCTATGAATCGACCCATTCAACCACAAATAGGTGAGAATAAATAGGTGAGTACATCCACATCTGAGACTATCTTTTAGATATCTAGGTAAGGAGTCTTTCATGTCACTGTATACTGTGTATGTCAAGCTCATATTGGAATATGCAGAACCAGTATGGAACCCACACCTGGTCAAGCATGTCAAGAAATTGGAGAAAGTGCAGAGGTTTGCAACGAGACTAGTTCCAGAGCTAAGGGGTACAATATCCTATGAGGAAACTCGTCCTGATGACACTGGAGGACAGATGGGCTAGGGGTGATATAATAACATACAAAATGCAGAGAGGAATTGATAGGGTGAATAGGGACAGACTGAGAAATTGACAACAGGGACATGAGGATTCAACCTTAAGTTTAAAACTCAAATGAATCACAGGCATGTTTGAAACTATTTCATCAGCCTTAGAGTAATCAGGAAGTGGAACAACCTGGAGAGTGAGGTGGTAGAGGCAGAAGCCATACATAGTTTTAAGAAGAGGTACGCTATGGGTCTCAAACCCGGGAGAGGGTGAACCTAGTAGAGATCAGTGAAGAGGCCAGGAGCTCAGACTTAACCCCTACAACTACATATAGGCGAGTACGTGTGTGCACACATGTACATATCTCTCTCTTTTCTCTCTTCCCCTTCTTTTTCTTCTCCCTGTCTTTTATCTTTTCTCTACTGTAAACCTGTATTGTGTTTTACAAGGTTCATAACCAGGAGTATTTTTCTGTATTCTCCATATTAATTTTGTAGTATTGTACTTTATTAAAAAAAAGTAATTTTCTATATTCAGATGAGGAGAAGAGGCTGCTAAAGAAAGAGGGAATCCTACTTCCATCACACTACCCCCTGACAAAACAAGAAGAAAGAGAGCTGAAACGAATTAGGCGGAAGATTCGCAACAAGATCTCTGCGCAGGACTCTCGTAAACGCAAGAAAGAATATATTGATGGACTAGAAGACAGGTAGGAGTACTAGTAAAATGTTTTTAAGGAGTACTGAAGGTTGGTCCCATGATCTGGTCTGGTTAGGTGCACTCATTACCATTGGGCTATGAATGTATATATGGTTTAAAAACTCATTTTGGTAGTGAAATATATATGTGAAGGGCCCCTGCTGCTGCCACGAACTTACTGACAAGACTCCCTAACATCACATGGCATTCATGTGTAATTATCTGTTTGTACCTACATGATCAGCTCTTAAGCTGTAGTGTCCTACTGTTGGTATCAGTTGTGTACAATAGACTTTCATAGCTCATGCTTGTTGCATTCCTGGAAACTGTGCTGCCAATGAGTTGTGTGATTTTTGTTGTGAAAAACATATGGGAAAATAGGGTTTCATTCCTCAGACCTTCAAAAAAACCCAAAGAAATTTTTTTACTATCATAATTCTTTGAAAAACAATACTTTTTTCTTTCTCATTTTGTCATTGAGGATGCTCTGTGAAATACCTGATTCAGACAGTAAACCCCTTAGCTGTGGCAAGTGGGCAGAAAAAATCCTGGTGGTGTGGCAAGATTTTGAAAAAAAAAAAAAAAATTATTTTTTCTTATGGTTCGATGGAGTGCATTTTTCTGAATTGAATAAGACTAAAATGAGTGGAATCTTTTAAAAACTTAAGATTTTATGGTGTATTGAAGTTAGTGAAAAAATTATCACTTACCTGCAACAGTGGCATACAAGCACCAGCGATATTTACATTTTTCAATTACTGATACCAAAATATGATTGTTTTTGTTTTTTAATTGCTTTTAATATTTAACACTTGTGTATACCAGTTTCTTATGATACTAGATGTATTTCAAGGTGCTTTAGCACTTCAAAAATGAGGAAATACAAAATATACTGTATAATCTTTTTTTTTTTTTTTTTTATACAATTTGGTCTTCTAAGGCTGTGTACAAGGAATATTATAACATTACAGTTGTTACCGAGTATGTTACTTCTCAAAACATTGTTATTATTTAATCTTGAGCATTACAACTGTAATATACTGAGAGCGTAATTTGCTACAATCCCAGGAAATTTATAATTTGTTTGATGATTACACTCTTGTATCTACAGCATTGTATAGAAATTTATACACCCCACTTCATGCTTGATCATAAACACATTTCTTTCATTTTGTAAATAATTTGCTTTTTACTTGCTAGGGTAAAAGCTTGCACAGAAGAGAACCAACAACTTCAGAAAAGGATTCGTACCTTAGAGGCACAAAATGAATCGCTGCTGGTACAGATGCGGCGGTTCCAGAATGTTGTTACCGGTGGAAGTAGTGGACGTCCTCAAGCACACGTGTCTACTGCTTTCATGATGTTAATACTGTCAGCAGCACTGTTCATTGTTCCCTCACTACGACAAGATACAGCCACATCAGACAGTGAACTGTCCCTGCCTGCATCCAAAATGCCCTCAGCAGGTAGGAAATATTTGTGGATCACTGTATCACTGAACTGTGTTAATGTCAAGGGGTATTGGAATTGGTTATCTTACAACTCAAATACAGTAATTTGGGACATTAAGATAACTGCTCCCTGCATCAGGACTGTCGTTATGGGTTCTACACTATTTATTTTGGAGGCTCGCTAGATTAATTTAAGCGAAACATCTAGGGATACAAGCACGAACATTCAACAACAAAGATATGCTTGGTTCTCTCATAACGCTAGCACTGCTTGTGCAATCCACAGTGACAGATACGTACTCCCATATCATGACTTTGAACATTAGCTTGATTGCATTTTATTAGTTCCATTAATGTGTTATGCAGTCCTTCATATACTCTATATTTATTTATTTCATTGGAGACCACTAAATCAGTAGGGGTCATAGAAAGCCTTAGAGAATAGGAGGTATTTGGATTCAGTCCAGAGAAATAGAAGATAGCTTCAGTTTTTTGGATCAAGATTCCTGTGAAGTACCTTCAGTCTGTAAAATTCTTCTTTCCCAGGTATTTTTCAGTGGTGGGTTGTGTGCATAAGGGTATTATCGATTTCTTGCTGTTTACTTTTGTTTTTCGTATTTTGCAATTTCTGTGTATTGTTTTAGCAAACATTATTGCATTTTGAGCATCATTCAGTGTTTCATTTTGTGCATTGTTATATTAGGAGGAAGCACTCAACCTGTAGGGAATCATACAATTCATGAAGAATGGAGGGTAATAAAATTTGATATAAGGAAGGAAAGGCTTAATCCAATATCTTTGTTCAAGATGACCTTCAGCATCATTCTCTGTTACCTACACTTACATTGCAAAAATCATGCTGGTTTAGTATGCTAGAGGACTCTTCTTAATGGTTTTATACTAAAAAATCATAATTGTGCATATTTGTACTCTGATATAATTGATAAAATATTTTTCATGTTAAGTTTTTACATCATAATTACTTTTCCAGGGCATTCACGTAGTCTTCTAGAGGCTGGGAATGGTGCTTTTGTACCCAGTACCCTGGAAGTTTTAGAGGGTGTTGATGATGAACTGACCTCTGACTTTGACAAACCTTTGGTGCAGGCTCTAACTGATCATGACTACACTCCAGCAGCCAAGCGACAATGCACATTTTCAAAGAGCCCTGCCTATCACGTACCACCACTGGATGATTTTCCACCACAACATGGAAAACCGGATTCTGGGGGAGGGTTTCCACCAGACGATGGCTCTGGTACAAAATTATCAAATAGAATAATGGATATTATGGTAGACCGTGTATCCAACAACTACTCCGACCCTGGGGGGAAGCGCAACAGTAACTCCCAAGCTGTTGTTGTGAACCTTGGGCAAAGTAGAAAGAGACTGAGGGATGATCTTGAGTTAGAGTGATAACATAAAAAACTGGGGTGCATTCTTATTATTTAATTTGAGGTGTGTCACCTCAAGTGGATGAAGCTTACTGGGTTAATTCTATCCATGTAAGCTATCCTGTGTGCTGGGTGGGGGGACCTGCCACAGCCGTAGATGCCGCCACTACCCTAGAACCTCGTCCTTTATTTTGGACTGGACAAAGTTACCTTCATATCTATCCTGGAGACCTTATGAGCAGTGCAATACAGTACATTTCTTTTCTAAAATGATGTAAGTTTGATATGTGGCTGGAGGGAGAGGGCAGGCTTCTGCAGTCTCGTGGTATAGTGTGTAAGGTGCACTGTGTGAGAGTGATTCATCTCTGTAGTATAGCAAGGGAACAGCATGAGATGGCCACTGCAGGGCCTCGAGCTGATGCCCTGCTGAACTAGAATGGGATAATGGATTTTGAACAGTATGCCTGATGGGTTTGCTTTTGCTACTAAGTTATTAAAGTTTATAACTTAAAATATTAATTTTATAAAGATTATTTCTTAAATATACAAAGGCAATTAAAAATTTCAGTAATTTGAGCAGTTTAGCTATAGGAAATTTCTATTTCCTCATTTTCTTTGGTAAATGGTATAATTTTTGTATCATAATTTCCTTTATATTTAAAAGTGTATATGATGTTCTTCAAAGCTGATATTGATAGAACATTATTTTTCCTTCATGCCTGGAAAATTGTGATTATGCTGAAAATAACATAAAGGAAAAATCTGGAGCCTGATATATTTATTTATAAGTTAAATATAAATTTAATATATAAATCTTCATGTTAAAATTTGAAGATATTTCCACGTGTGATTATGGTATCATATATTCAGTCAGTATTCCAGTGCTTGATGACACTGAATACAGTGCCTCATTATTTTGTTATGGACCAATGCAAATTATTTCACCAATCATTTCATTTCATGCAAGTATGTCATATAGGTATAATCCTGTCACTTGTCATGTGCTATGTGATCATTTTTTGTAGATAAAATTATAAAGGAATAAATATATTTTAAGGCTTTATGCATTTTATTTTAACATGAGCTCCTTTCATGGGGTGCCTTGATGTCGATGAAGAGCTTTTGATCCAAGGAATCTGAGCTATCCTCTTCTTGGACTGAACCTGATCACCTCCCATTTCCTAGTCACTGTATGACCTTTACAGGTTTAGCGCTTTCCCATAAACATAGTAATCACGAGAGTTATATAACCCAGCCTCTAGCAAGTGAATGACTTGTATCCCAGAAGACAATTATAGTTTATTTACACATATATTTATACATACGGATTATAAAATATCCTAAATGGAATTTTATTACTCAAAATTACTCGACCTGTATTTTTAGGGAAATATTTTAGAAATTTTGTAAATATATTGGGAATGATATTTGAAATAATGATCCTCCTAGGAGGGTGCCTCGATGCAAGTGAAGGGATCTTGATTCAAGGAATTAGAGGTAACACCAATTCCTTGGATCCAAAATGGTTACCTCCAGTTTCCTCCCAAATGCTGTATGCGTGTTTCACCAATTTGTTCCTGGGACGACCCCTACCCCTTCTACCTTCTGCCCCAGATTTATACACCCACTGTCATCCTCTTTTAAAGTGTCCAAACTACCTCACCAATCCCTCCTTTGTGACTTGTTATCACCTTTAAATTTTTGTGAGCCAAATTCTCTGCATGATATTCACGCCACAAATTGCTCTTAAACATGACATCTCCACTGTCTAGCCTCCTCACTGCAGCATTCAAAATCTATCCCTCATGCCCATATAAAAGTGCTATACTTGGGTACTTCCCCCTTTTTTGCCTACATAGATAATTTTTTTACTTTCTTCGTATACTTCAACCCCCTACCCACCTTTTTCTCATCTACTCTATGGTTTACCTTGTCTTTCATAGTCCCATCTGTGGATATGTCCATCCCTAAATATCTAAATGCATCCATTTTCTCCATACTTTCCCCTCCCCCCACCCTCCAATCTGATATTCAGTCATTACCTAAACTTTTGCTATACTCATCACCTTCCTCTTCTCTACATTCATTTTTAATTTCCTTTGACATACTCTCCCAAATTTATCCACCAACCTTTGCAATATGTCTTCAGAATCCCCCTAACTTAGCCACTGTCTCCCACTAAGGCAGAGTGACCTAAAGAAGAAAACACATTAAATGTTCATTGAGTTGCTGTCTTTGCAGAAGTCTGCTGACATCACAATTAGAACCCTTCAAGGGAGGTTCCTTGATGTTGGTGAGGGGCTTTTGATCTAGATAATTGGATCTGTGCTCCAGTTCCCTGAACTAAGCCTGAATGCCTTTCATCCCCTTTCCCCACAGGTGCTGTATAATCCCTATGGGTTTGGCACTACCCCATAGTAATACTAATAATAGTAATCACAATTACATTATCCTTCGACTACAACATCCCCACTCCTTTAGAATGCAAGTGCTACCCTTACCATCTCTAGGGATGAAGTCCAGCTGACCTGTTTCTCCTGAATCCTTTCATAAAAGTTACCTGACTCTCGCACAAACACCCCTCAAGGAAGGTTCCTTGATGTTGGTGAGGGGCTCTTGATTTAGGGAATTGGATCTGTGCTCCAGTTCCCCGAATTAAGCCTGAATGCCTTCCACATCCCCCCCCCCCCAGGCGCTGTATAATCCTCCGGGTTTAGCGCTTCCCCCTTGATTATAATAATAATAATCTCGCACAAACAGCACTTCCATTAAAAGTCATTTGTCTTTGTTAACTCCTATCCAACACATTCAGACAAGCCTACTGGTGCACAATCCTAAAATTCCAAGCTTCTTTTGCTCCCTCCATCCATCACTGGAATGTTCCCAGGAATGGCAACTATAAATTATCCCCCCCCTCAAGGAAGGTTCCTTGATGTTGGTGAGGGGCTCTTGATTTAGGGAATTGGATCTGTGCACCAGTTCCCCGAATTAAGCCTGAATGCCTTCCACATCCCCCCCCCCCAGGCGCTGTATAATCCTCCGGGTTTAGCGCTTCCCCTTGATTATAATAATAATATAAATTATCCCCACCAAGAGGTCCAAAAGATCAATATCAAGACCCCACAAGAAAGGTTTCTACATTCTGGTAAGGGGCTCTTGATTCAAGGAAAAGGACCTGATCTCCCATGAATTGTAGTGATTTCTCCCATTCCTCAGCTCTGTATAACCCTTGTTGGGTTTAGTGTTTAGTTACGATTATAGTTATAATTCCTCCAATTTCCGAAGGAGCTGTATGACCATATGAAACCAGTGTATAACAATACCAACAATATAGATTAAAGGACTTGGGACATCTTAATAGAACATTTCGGTGCTGGGACCCTGGCCACTCCAAGCTGTATGACCCTTGTGGGTTTAGCACTTAGTTTTGATTGTAATAATTGATTGGCCACCCCAAACGAAGTGACCAAGGTCGAAGGACCTTCCATCCATGACCCTATGAGTTTTATGGTTCCAGATGGTAGAGGAATTAAAGTTATCCTTCATCTCTATATATGAAATTTGATTATTTCCTAGTCCTCAGGCATGGTATGACCCACAAGGGTCTAGTGCCCCTTCCTTCTCAGAATGGAATAATAAAATACTTATCAATCAGCATAATTATAGGGACACAAAATATCGGCTATTTCCCTGAAGTATGTAAATACAAAATAGGAATAAATAAAGAGGACATAACGTGCTGTAAATATGTATCCAAGACAGGATTCGTAGCAATGAATTCAAGATGGAAAAATTTAGACCAAGGAGAGATAAAGAGAAGTATTGGTTTGACAACAGAATTCTAGACGAGTACAACAAACTCCTAATTATCGGCGATGAAGAGAGAATTATGGGTAGCTTTCAATACAGGTTACACAGTTATAATAAGCTACATTTCCTTCTTGGACAGTGGGAGACAAGATTCAATATGGTCAACATTGTTGGCCCTTAATCCCAGCAATGCTAACATCAACCGTACCACAGACTTATTGGCTTGACTTCATCACTGGCGTTGGTGGAATGTAGACGTCTCCTTCTATCTGGTCCTGAGCATTGGGACAAGTTCAGTAATTTTCTTTCCTGGAGGTCTGTCCTTATATTCAGTCTGCTGAGCATTTGGTCAGAGTGCCATTCATTAGGTCCTAGTTTATAAAATGCCCTGTTGTTATTGACTCAAATGGGAATCGTATGGCGATAAATGGTATAAAATACTGACACGATGGAAAAATGGACACAAATGCAATATAATCCTATCCCTTATTACTACGTTTCGCCCACCCAAGTCACAAACATATCTACCTGTTCAGATAGATCTGTTTGTGACATGGGGGGGGGGGGGTTGTATATGGGCGTCTGGTTATGCCGGGGTCCACTTGATCTAACTATGAACTTATCTTTTATTTTCTCTCTTTCTTTCTTGAAGAAACTGATTACTTTATAATTTCCGTCTTTATTTGGTCAACACATTTTACCCCGGACTCATGGGAGGCAGAGCTTAATAAAAAGTCTATAATAAGGAGAACACTTTGGTGACCCTTACTAACCCCAACAATAACTTAGGGAAGAGGTTCAACTTGTTTCCTTGACTATAGTAACACACAAGGTAGATTCTAATTGGCAAAATCTTTAGCTGTACAGATAGTGAAGCAGGAACAACTAAGGTAGCTGCTAATTGGCAAAAGCTTTTAGCTGTACAAATAGTGTATGACCCCTATAAGTGTAGTGCTTAGTTATTTATTTATTTATTTTATTTATTTATTTATTTATTTAGAAATTTTAGCATACAAACAGAGGTACAAAAAATACAGGTAAGAGCAGCATGCCAAAGCCACTTATATGCATAGCATTACGGGCTGGCTTAAAATTAACTTAAGATTAACTAAGCAATGATGAAATCAGTGATAAGACATTATTGTAAACAGATAACTATAAAATACAAATGAGTATTACAAAGACAGGTCCTATGGTTGCTTGCATTGCTGTTCATTCAGTAGAATGGAGTATTCTGTTAGGTAGTGTATTTAAAAAAATAACAAAGTTAGGTATAACATTTGTGTGATATAATTGTGAGTAACATTTAGGATATACAATTTATAAGGTTCAGTTATTCAGTATTTATTTGGTTTTGGGTGAGTAAGTGATCTTTGAGAAGAGACTTGAATTTATAAACAGGTAGTGTTTCTTTTATATTTACAGGTAATGAATTCCAGATTTTAGGGCCTTTTATGTGCATTGAGTTTTTGCATAGCGTGAGATGGACACGAGGAACATCAAAGAGTGATCTGTGTTATTGTGTTATGGTCATGTGTTCTGTTGAGGTTGGCAAGGAGATGTTTGAGGGGAGGGTTAATATCAGAGTTAAGTGTTTTATGTATGTAATAAGTGCAATAATAAGTATGGATGTTTTGTATGGTGAGTAGGTTGAGTGTTTTGAATATTGGTGGAGTGTGCTGCCTGTAGTGAGAATTTGTTATCATTCTAACTGCAGCCTTTTGTTGGGTAATTAGTGGTCTGAGATGGTTAATTGTTGTTGAGCCCCATGCACAAATTCCATAGGTGAGATAGGGGTAAATAAGAGAGTGATAAAGGGCCAGGAGGGCTGACTGTGGAACAGTACCGTATCTTCGATAGTATGCCTACAGTCTTGGAAATTTTCTTAGAAATTTGTTGTATATGTGTATGAAATTTGAGTCTGTTATCGAGGTGGATTCCTAAGAATTTTCCCTCTGTTAGCTTTGTGATAGGTGATCCGTTTATCGTTATGTTAAGAGGTACATCTGTAGCTCTGCTACCAAACTGAATGAAGTAGGTTTTGTCAATGTTTAGTGTAAGTTTGTTAGTCCTCATCCAGGTAGATATTTTCTGTAATTCGGTGTTTACAGTATTGGCTAGCGTGACTGGGCTCGAGTGAGAGAAGACGTATGTGGTGTCATCTGCAAAAAGTATGGGTTTGAGTAATTGCGAAGCATTTGGTAGGTCATTTATGTATAGGAGAAAGAGAAGAGGGCCAAGGACACTTCCCTGTGGGACACCAACTGTAATTGGTTGTGCGGAAGAGCTTGCCCCATTTGCGTACACATATTGGCTTCTGTTGCTGAGGTATGACTTGAGGTAGTTGAGGGAGTGCCCTCTAATACCATAGTGTGACAATTTTACGTGGAGCAAGTCATGGTCAGCTGTATCAAAAGCTTTACGTAAGTCAATGAAGATCCCCAGTGGGACTTCTTTTTTCTCTATTGCAGTGTATATATGTTCTAGCATGTGTATAATAGCATCATTAGTATTTTTATTAGGCCTGAATCCAAATTGGCAGGGGTTGAGAATGTTATGGGAGATGAGGTAGGAGTGGATTCGTTTATGAATTAATTTTTCGAAGATTTTTGAGAGAGGGTGTAAATTGGATATTGGCCTATAGTTATTCAGCTCTGTTTTGTCTCCTCCTTTATGGATCGGGGTGACCCTTGCTATTTTGAGAACTGTAGGGAAGGTGGAGGATTCAATGGATTTGTTAAAGAGTGTTGCAATGATTGGTGATAGTACTTGTGACGCTTTTTTGTATATAAAGGGTGGTAAGGTATTTAAATCTCCTGCCTTGTTTTTCAGTGCATTGATAATAAGGGAGACTTCGTATGGGTTAGTCAGAGCTAGGAACAGTGTGTTCGGGTAGTTGCCAGTGAGGTAGTCATTTGGTGGGGTATCTGAGCTTGGGATATTATTGGCAAGGTTTTTGACCTATAGTGGAGAAGAAATCATTGAGTCTGTTTGCTGTTTCTGTTGGTGGGAGTTGGGGTTCATCTGATTTTGCTAATTTTATTTTGCTATGTCATGATATATTTTTTGTTCCCAGAATTTCTGATAGGGTCTTCCAGGTCTTTTTTATATCACCTCGTAAGTTGGATAATCTGTTCTCATAATACAATTTTTTTGCCCTTCTTATCAGGCTGGTTAGGATTGACGAGTAACGTTTTGTTTGGTCTCTGGTTATGTGACCCATTCTGTACTGTTTTTCATATTGGTGTTTTGTATTTATGGATTTGAGAATGCTGGGTGTTAGCCAGCATTCTCAGCAGTGCTTGTTATAAAGGTATTGGGTCTTTTTTAGAAAATTATTAAAACATTCGTCAATATCTGTATAGATTTCTAGCTCAGTGTGCCAGTCAATGTTTGTTACTGCTGTTGTGAAGTTATTAATGGCTGCCTCATTGTGAAGTCTGAAGGTGACTTTAGTAGTGTCTTGGGGTATTTTACCGAGAGTTGTTATGAGGAAAGTAGGGTAGTGGTCTGTGGTATTATCTGTAATTATGCCTGATTTTAAAGGGGATATGGTGTTGGTCCAGATGTGGTCAAGTAGGGAAACACTAGTCTCTGTAACTCTTGTAGGTTTTGTTACTGTTGGTAGCAACATGCAGTTACTCATTGTGTTTGTGAATTCAGTAACGTGTGGGTCCTGGTCTTGCAGGAGATTTATATTGAAGTCACCTGAGAGTAGTAAGTGATCTTTGTTCATGCGTGCATCAGTTATCATACTTCCTAGGTTTTGACTAAATTGGCTAATGTTTGATTGTGGAATTCTGTAGATGTTTATCACTGTGAGAGGTTTTTGTAGGTATTTGGATTTGAATTTAGCTATTATATATTCCCCATGTTCATCCCTTGTGCAAGTATTAGTGATACATTCTAGTTGGTCTGAGTAGTATATAGCTGTGCCACCCCCTTGTTGGTCTGGCCTACAGTTGTGTATGGCTGTGTAACCAGGAATGGCATAGACATCTGTAGTATCAGGCTTTAGCCAGGTTTCAGTTAGTGTAATAATGGACATATTGGCATGCAAGGAATTAAGTAGTTATGATTATAATAAAAATTATGTATAGATAGTGAAGCAGGAACAATGGCAAGAACTACCATTTCTTGTACTACCAGAATTAATCATTCCAGCATGTATGTAGATAAATGGTTCAGAGAACCGACAAGATGATAAATTAGACACTTGGAAAATCCTAAAGGGATTAGTACCAAACTTGCACACGAAAATCACTCCCTATGAAAGCAAAAGACTCAGCAGACGATGCAACATTTTCCCAATGAAAAGCAGTGGTGTCATTAACATGATAAGAAACAACACAATAAGTGTTAGGGGCCCAAGACTGTTCAGTTGCCTTCCAGCATACATAAGGGGGATTACCAATAGATCCCTGGCTGTGTTCAAGAAGGCACTGGACAGGCACCTAAAGTCAGTACCTCACCAGCCGGGCTGTGGTTCGTATGTCGGGTTGTGTGCGGCCAACAGTAACAGCCTGGTTGATCAGGCCCTGATCCACCATGAGGCCTGGTCAGAGACCGGACCATGGGGGCATTGATCCTCGAAACCCTTTCCAGGTATAATCCAGGTATTGGGTATCTTTTTTTGAGGAAACGTTTTGCCACAGTGGCTTCAACAGTCCATACAAAGGAGATACACCCAGTGTAGGCCAATAGGCCTACTGCAGTGTTACTCTGATATTTCCTTAATTTGCAACACCCCTCAAGGGAGGTTCCTTGACGCTGGTGAGGGGCTTTTGATCTAGGGAATTAGATCTGTGCTCTGGTTTCCTGAATTGAGCCTGAATACCTTCCATCCCTCTCCCACGTGCGCTGTATAATCCTACGGCTTTATCGCTCCCCCCCAATTATAATAATAATAATTTACAGGAATAACCTTACAGAAAAACAAGATTCTCAGGGTAATACCACAGATGGATGGCTGCCAAAAGTCTAAGTTTTGCTACCACTATAGAAATAAGCCACTTCGACTTTTTTTGGGTTATCCTAGGTAATTTACACATGTTACTATAATAATATTAATAATAATTTATTTTTACAAGTACATGTACAAGGTATACAGGCCTAACTGACATCAATGATATACTACTATACAGGAAGCCCCTTGTAACACAGAGCATTTTGGACAAATTTGGTCAATTTTGTCCCAGGATGCAACCCACACCAGTCGACTTACACCCAGGTACCTATTTTATTGATAGGTGAACATGGACAGCAGGTGTCAAGGAAACACGTCCTAATGTTTCCAACCATACCGGGGATTGAACCATTGACCTCAGTGTGTGAACTGAGTGAGCTAGCAGTTGAGCTATGGGACACCTCAAAGCTGTATGAAACTGTACTTACGTTTACTGTGCCTAAATAAACTTTCTTATGATCTGTCACACTTAATAAAGCTTGCTGCACAAGTGAAATGTTAGTAACTGATAACTGCATCTTGGTGGTATTCCTGCACAGTCTACTCTTACCTCTCAAAGGAGGTTCCTTGATGCCAGTGCAGGGCTCTTGATTCAAAGAATCAGACCTGTTCTTTCCTTCCTCGGATTAAACTTGAATGCCTCCCATTCCTTCAAGCACTGTTGACCTATATTAGTGCTTCTCATGAGTGTAGTAGTAGTAGTAGTATTAATAATAACAACAACAACAAAATAATAATCCACTGTTATGTCTTTAACCGTGTCATCTGTGCCATACTCCAACCATTCTGATTCAGCTCGATTGTTGAAATTTCTATGCCTGTTTATGTTTACAGTATTTGTTTAATTGTTGCCTACTGAACAGAATATGTACTTTCATCTTTATTTAGCAATGACTAATATTTTAGTGAAAATGTAATAAAAATGTTTCATGTAATTTTTTATTTATTAACACATCGGCCGATTCCCACCAAGGCAGGGTGGCCCGAAAAAGAAAAACTTTCATCATCATTCACTACATCACTGTCTTGCCAAAGGGGTGCTTTACCCTACACTTATAAAACTGCTACATTAACACCCCTCCTTCAGAGTGCAGGCACTCTACTTCCCATCTCCAGGACTCAAGTCTGACCTGCTGGTTTCCCTGAATCCCTTCATAAATATTACTTTGCTCACACTCCAACAGCACGTCAAGTATTAAAAACCATTTGTCTCCATTCACTCCTATTAAATACGCTCACGCATGCTTGCTGGAAGTGCAAGCCCCTCGCACACAAAACCTTCTTTACCCCCTCCTTCCAACCTTTCCTAGGCCAACCCCTACCCCGCCTTCCCTCCACTACAGATTTATGCGCTCTCAATGTCATTCTTTTTTGTTCCATTCTCTCTACATGTCTGAACCACCTCAACCCCTCATCAGCCCTCTGGATAATAGTTTTGGTAATCCCGCACCTCCTCCTAATTTCCAAACTACAAATTTTCTGCATTATATTCACACCACATATTGCCCTCAGACGACATCTCCACTGCCTCCAGCCTTCTCCTCATTGCAACATTCATCACCCATGCTTCACACCCTTATAAAACATCATAAAATATATTAGCATGAGTTCAGGAATGAGACTTGGCCATACCTTGTCCCTGTGTAATTAATTAGTGAGTTGCTGAAGGTTAACAATTTCTGTACAACCATTCAAATGCAGTGAGCTGTCAAATTCAATTATATTGCATCAGTCTTTTTGACAGGCTGTATGCTCAAGCCTAAACTCCTTAAAACCTCCTTTACCTTCTCCTTCTTCCAGCCCTTTCTCATATCCCCTTACTCGTATCCCCTACCTTCTACCCCTTCTCCCCATCATTCTTTCTCTTGTTTTATATATTGATATATATGTATAATTTTTTTCCCAAGATGTATCCTGTGTTGCATACTATAAGAAGGCCCATGTTAGCTGGGTGGTTTTCACACCTTGCACATCACAAATTGTGTCTACTATTGTGTAGGACCTACACTTCACGCAACATATTAAAGCTTCGTGAAAGAGGACTATGGGCTGACCGCTTTCCTGACTCAAAGTAAGTATATTCTGTATATTATTGTGGTTAAATTTTGTTAGGATGAATTCTGAAGCTTAGGACTCGGCACTCCATTGAAATTTTGTAATTTGTTATGATTTTTTTTGCAGAACTGAATCATACTGAGGTTTCGTATTACAGAACATATTGTTCCTCAAATACTGATTTATGTGGTTCTATAGTTTTAATTTTGTTTAGCAGTGCCTTCTCCAATAATGTCATTTAGTATATTTTTTCCCACATGCTAATTTGCATCTATTCTGTTTTCAGCACTAACAAGCTATTGGAAGAGCTGACCAGAAGACCACAAACAATGTACAGTGGGTTTGATCCCACTGCTGACTCTTTGCATGTGGGAAATTTGTTAGTTTTAATGGCCCTTCTTCATTGTCAGAGGGCTGGACACAATGTTATTGCTCTTGTAAGTTAAATTTGTTTTTAATTTTTCTTCAATACAGGACTAAGTGAAACAGTTGTCAAATTAATTATGTGTACATATGTGTGTATTTTACACACAAACTAATATTCTGATACCTACAGAAAAGGACTATTTTTAATTTCTATATTACATATATCAGAACACCTCTGGTAAGACAGTGATAGTGTGAAAGATGGTGAAAGTGTTTTTTTTTTTTGGGTCACCCTGCCTCGATGGGAGATGGCTAGCATATTAAAAAAAAAAATTATTTCATTTAGAAATCTGAATTTTCATTATATACAGCAATTTGTATTGTAGATTGGGGGAGCAACAGCGCAAGTGGGTGACCCTAGTGGAAAAAGCAGTGAACGACCTTTGCTTGACACAGATGTGGTAATAGATAATGCAGATAAAATTTCAAAGAATATCTATCAGATATTTGACAACCATCAACAATTTTTTTGGGATAGAGGAAATGACCAGCAGTTGCCACCTTTAAGGTATGTTGTAAATTGTTATGTTCAAATATTTTTTCAAGTAACCCTAACACAAACACATTTATGCATGCAGTACTTTTCAGGGCTTAATCTTTTCTGGATTTTTTGCATACTGGAATGACATATTGCTGTACATTGTACTTCACTGTTTCTTTCACATGCTTAAAACACTTATATCATTAGACTTATTCACATTTAAAAGTAAACCATGTAACATTTCCTCTTCTTTGGAGGAAATACTGAATCTATTTAAAATACTATTTTGTTAATATTTTGCTGCTGCTACATTATCCACTATAACAGCACAACAATTAGAGTTTGTCAAGAAGGAAATTGTTTACCATACCTGACACTGAAGCTGAGATGTCATTTTAATTTGAGACAATCAAGTATACATGGTATCATGTTTATGATTGGAGCTTCCCTTTTTCTTCCTTGACTCAAACCTGATTATATCACATTTCGCAGGAAAAACTGCTAAACATCTACAGGTTTAGTACTTCTCTATGAATATAATAACATGCATTTGAGCCTTTACTCTTCTGCTACTTGAAACAATTTTTTTCTTCGTACAGGGTGTTCACACACCTCATACTATGTGAAGGTTTTCAATTAATTGTACCATAACCATTATGTACTGTATTAGTAATGTTGTACAGTACTGTACTTATTAGTGGAAACGGTAGTAGGTTGGTAGACAGCAACCGCCCAGGGAGGTACTACCGTCCTGCCAAGTGCGTGTAAAACGGAAGTCTGTAATTGTTTTACACGATGGTAGGATTGCTGGTGTCTTTTTTTTCCTGTCTCATACACGTGCATGTTTTCAGGTACGTCTTCCTACTTCTACTTACACATAGGTCACACTACACATACATGTACAAGCATATATATACACACCCCTCTGGGTTTTCTTCTATTTTCTTTCTAGTTCTTGTTCTTGTTTATTTTCTCTTCCTTCCATGGGGAAGTGGAACAGAATTCTTTCTCTGTAAGCCATGTGTGTTGTAAGAGGCGACTAAAATGCCAGGAACAAGGGGCTAGTAACCCCTTCTCTTGTATATATTACTAAGTGTAAAAGGAGAAACTTTCGTTTTTTCCTTTTGGGCCACCCCGCCTCGGTGGGATACGGCCAGTGTGTTGAAAGAAAGAAGTAAAAGGAGAAACTTTCATTTTTCCTTTTGGGTCACCCCGCCTCAGTGGGATACGGCCAGTGTGTTGAAAGAAAGAAGTAAAAGGAGAAACTTTCATTTTTCCTTTTGGGCCACCCCACCTCGGTGGGATACGGCCAGTGTGTTGAAAGAAAGAAGTAAAAGGAGAAACTTTCATTTTTCCTTTTGGGTCACCCCGCCTCAGTGGGATACGGCCAGTGTGTTGAAAGAAAGAAAATATTGTAATGATTATTTTAAGCATTTGAGAAGAATATAATAAGCATCGTAGAGACAGCTGTGCATGCGGACATGTGTATTAGTTACAGAAAAAACATATTTTACATATACAGTATATTAGTAAATTTTGAAAACAGTCATGTATTCAGAAGTACAGTACTGTATGTTTCATTCTAATAATAATATGTTTTTGCAGAATTGAGAATAATCTTCACTGGTACAGAAGGTTGAATGTTGTGGACTTTCTGCGTGTTGCTGGTCGAAATTTAAGAATGGGAGATATGCTCTCACGCACCAGTGTAAAATCTCGGCTTAATTCAGCTGAAGGCCTGAGCTTCACAGAATTTTCATACCAGGTACCCTCATGTAAAATAATTGCTTAATTTTATTATAACCGGAGTCAATAGTAGATAAACTTTGTCTTGCTTCAAGTTTAAGCTAAAACATACTGTACATATATGGAATTTTGTCATTAATGCTAATGACCAATTTCCACACAATGCTAAAATATTTATATAAAAAAAAAAATTCCACTGAATCAGGGTTTCTACTTTAATTTAAGTCTTTCTTATTATATGATAAGTCTCAGCATGTGATATACATGTACTGGCAGAGGTTATACATTTGTACAACATCAGCGTCGAGGCCTGGTCATGGACCAGGCCGCTTGGGCATTGATTCCCAGAACACCCTACAAGTACACTCTCCAGGATATGCAAGACTTGTGAACCTCAGAATGGCATTTAGATGCCTAAACAAAGAATCTTTCAGTATATGCAGTGTATAATTCAAGTCCTTCATAGATTGTGGGTTCTGGCATGGAGCTTCTACCTGATGAAGGTTGTGCAGAAACTAAGAAGTCTAAAGGTTTTCAGCCAGACTGGCCCCAGAGCTTAGAGGAATGCCTTATGAGGTGACACTAAAAGAATTGAACATGATGTCCTTAGAAAGAGATGGACAAAGGAAGACATGATTATAATGCACGAAATACCAAGATGAATTGACAGGGTTAACAGATATTGAATTATAAATCAGAGGACCAGAGACAAAGCTGCACAATTAGAAGCTAAAGACATAGATGAGTCACTGAGATCTTAGGAAGTACAGTGGACCCCCGGTTAACGATATTTTTTCATTCCAGAAGTATGTTCAGGTGCCAGTACAGACCGAATTTGTTCCCATAAGGAATATTGTGAAGTAGATTAGTCCATTTCAGACCCCCAAACATACACGTACAAACGCACTTACATAAATACACTTACATAATTGGTCGCATTGGGAGGTGATCGTTAAGCGGGGGTCCACTGTATAGTACTTCTTCAGTCTCAGAATGGTTGAAAAAATGAAATAAGTTGGATGAGGAAGGAGAGGCAAATTCTCCACAGTTTCAAGATTGTGTTTGATAAGGCTCAAGAGGTCACAAACTATACTAGTAGTGTCAGTCAATGTAGCTTAAGAGGTAGGTCAGGAGCCAAGATTCAAATTCTGTAAAAATAAATGAGTATAAATCAGTGAATTACTCATGCAGGCAGGGTAACTCCAAAGCCATTGTATTTTTTTTTTTTGTGTTGCTACATTTAAATATCTTGTTGCTAATATTGTGTTGTAGATCATAAAATTTAAAGATATCTTCTCTCTGTATATTTCCAGGCTCTTCAAGCATATGACTGGCTCTATCTATATGACAAGTATAACTGCACAATTCAGGTATGGCATGCCAGATTTTTTCAGCTTTTATGTACAAAATCAAACAATATAATGTAAGTGTTATTGCAAACTGAAGGGATTAGCAATAATTATTAAAATTTGTTAGTCATCATATTAAAACTGGCATACTGTAAAAGCTAATAATGTACTGGATAGTATGATGAGGTATATTACTAGTTGGAAAAATATTTTAAATGGATAGGGCAATGCTGATGTTAATGTGATCAGAGGAAGTTGCAAAATACTCTTGTGCAGTGTTGGAAATACTATTTAAAATGTTGAACGTATGAATGAGATTTCATAAATGTATTATGAATTCAATTATAACCATAATTTCTTTCAGATCGGAGGTAATGACCAGATGGGAAATATATATTCGGGTCATCAGCTTATTTACCGAGTAAATAATGCTTCTGTAACAGGCAAGTAGTCATTTTTTAATGTGCATTCTGCTCGTATATAATGCACGGGTGTCTCTTTGAGACAGGGCTCTGTACTGTGAATTCGTGCTATGATGAATCCAGTTTTCAATAGTAAAATGGGGGTTGAGTTCCATATTCCTTTGGCCTCTTTCCCCACACCCAAACCTAGCATTCCTTTATATGCTGTATCTAGCTTACTAATGCATATACCTGTACACAACATCTCACTTACCTCACCTTGTGCAGGACTCATAGCTGTGTTAAATGACTGTTTCTAGTAAATAAGTTGTGGAGTGAATTTTACATTTTAAGAATTTGGACTGGAGTCTTGGTAGTGGAAAGTACAATACCTGCATCTGATGGAGGAATGGTAATGTTGCAGTGCAGAGAGTCATTTGAATTATGACGTCTGAACACTTTTGGCAAGATAGCTGTTGAATGAGTCATAGTAAATGCATTTTACCTCTTTTGGGTCACCTTACCTTTGTAGGAAACTGCCAGTGTGCTAAAGAAAAAATGGCTAAGTGTATATTTTATGTTTGCAAAATGCTGTAACTTTCACATTCATTAAATGTTAATTATTTCTGCACAAACCCATACTCATAATTTAAATATGTAATTGTATACAGAATTTAATGAATATTCACAATTGTAGAGAATATAGCATATTAAAATAATTTATATAGCATGTATAATGTTTAATAAATTGTGCCTTTATTTCTTCACCTCAAATCCTAAATAGAAATATAATTTCTCATTCAGTGCATTGTGTAAGCTCCAAATTAATTTGATTGTAGTTTTGACTATACGTATATTATCTCCAGAACTGAGCATATAATCATCAGTTAAAGGGCTACACCCCAAGGTCCATACAACATAGCTGCATAGAAAAGTTGTGCAAGAAAGGTATAAAATACTGACAATATGAAAGTTAAGACACATGTGCAACATCTGGATATCTTTATTGTAGATGTTTTGCCATCCAGTGGCTTTATCAATACAGATTCTTGGATAAAATTAGAAGACAGTAGAACTATATACAAAAGATGAGGTAATCAGTCCCTCAGCCTTGGAGTTAGTGTTCACAGCATCGTGGTGGTGGAGAATCTGGAGCAAAGGCAAGGAGACTGGCGGTTATATAGGTGTCAGTGGATAGGAACGTGTAGCAGATGAGGGCATAGTCACTGGTAGGCGGGATTCCCCAGTGGAAGTAGGTCCTACCCAAAGGGATGGGTTAGTTGTAGTAGCCATAAAGAAGGTCTTGTAGATGTCCTCTGAACCAAGATTCCATTATGTTGCAGTGTCTGGCAAGTTGTGCAAGAAAGGTATAAAATACCCTGTCCACTGACACCTATATAACCGCCAGTCTCCTTGCCTTTGCTCCAGATTCTCCACCACCACGATGCTGTGAACACTAACTCCAAGGCTGAGGGACTGATTACCTCATCTTTTGTATATAGTTCTACTGTCTTCTAATTTTATCCTAGAATCTGTATTGATAAAGCCACTGGATGGCAAAACATCTACAATAAAGATATCCAGATGTTGCACATGTGTCTTAACTTGCATAGAAAAGTCTGACCGTTTCTATAACATGTAAAGTAAAAGGACACAAGTGCAACTAATGTGACATTTTATTGTGGCAACGTTTCGCTCTCCAGGAGCTTTATCAAGCCATTACAAACAATACATGGACACAGAGGGTATATATAGGCTCAGAGTGAGGTGCAATACTAGTGGTAGTAGTAGTAGTAGTAATGCAATATGGTAGAGCAATTAATTCGTACATGAGTTAAAGGATATAAAAGCTATTACTTGGGTAACATAAAAATAGGTTGGACAAATATAGACTGGATAGAGGCAGCCTGTTTCAGTGTTCACTCTCTGTAATGTGCTTTGTGTAGTATAACAGGAGAGACTATGTGATGGCAGGGTTTACTGTTTTCAGGAGGATTCTTGCTAAGACTTCAGAGATGGTGAAGCTGCCGTTGTTTTGTTTAATTGTATTCGAAACAGCGATCAGTGCTGATTCAGGCACTTGCATCTGCGGAAATTAGTTTCCTTGATCACTAATTGGGCGTGGCTGAATTTCATGAGATGATTGGTGGAATTTCGGTGTTGTACACAGGCGTTGTTCAAGTTATCGTTCCTATATGCGTAAATGTGTTCATTGAGGCGGGTGTCGAGGTTTCTTGCTGTTTCACCTACGTAAATCTTGTCACAGCCTCCACAGGGTATAGTGTAAACTCCTGCGTTGACTGGTTCATGGTGCTTTGATTTTGTTTTGGTTAGATCCTTTATTGAAGTGCTAGAAGCGATGGCGACTCTGGTGTTAGCTTGTGAAAGTACTTTAGAAACGTTCAGTGCAACCTGGCTGTTAGGAAGAATTATAACTTTGTTGGGAGTGGTGTTGGTGCATGGAGAATTAATGATCTGAAGAGCTCTTTTCTTGCAGTCTTTGATGAAAAAGGAAGGAAAATGTAACTCAGTGAATGTTTGGTGAATGTATGTACATTCCTCGTCAAGAAACTCAGGACTACAAATTCGGTATGCTCTTAGGAAAAACCTGATGATGATGCCTCTTTTGGTCTTGGTATCTTGACTGGAATAGAAGTGTGTGAGATCATTTTTATTGGTCAGTTTCCAATAAACTTGAAATCTTAGGTTGTTGTCTACTTTGTGAATGAGGACGTCGAGGAAAGGTAGCTTGTCATTGGACTCTTCTTCTAGTGTAAACTGGATCACCGGTTCAACTGCGTTGAGCCTTGCCTGAAGATTCCGTACATCACAGAGAGTGAACACTGAAACAGGCTACCTCTATCCAGTCTATATTTGTCCAACCTATTTTTATGTTACCCAAGTAATAGCTTTTATATCCTTTTACTCATGTACGAATTAATTGCTCTACCATATTGTATTACTACTACTACTACAACTTGTATCACTACTACTACTACAACTTGTGTCACTACTACTACTACAACTTGTGTCACTACTACTACTACCACCACTAGTATTGCACCTCACTCTGAGCCTATATATACCCTCTGTGTCCATGTGTCCATGTATTGTTTGTAATGGCTTGATAAAGCTCCTGGAGAGCGAACGTTGCCACAATAAAATGTCACATTAGTTGCACTTGTGTCCTTTTACTTTACATATTGTCGGTAATTCTACCAACTTTATTACATTTCTATAACACTTAAAACATTTGTGAGTAAATCTTATTAACTGGCATGGCTTCTAGAGTACTTGTCACTCGTCAGTTTTTTTATATAAATTACAATAAACTCGAATTAATGGACCTCATTTTAATAGATTTTTCAAATGATGGACACGATCAGCAAGGTCAGTTGATTTGGAAATGAAGGCCAAAGTTTTATTACGATTAATGTAAGACAATCCATCCATCTAGCTCAATTGCCATTACTGGCCATATGCTCTCTCCCCCTATGAGTCCATTAAATTGAGAGTTTACTGTAATTTACCATAATATAATGAGATACAGTAGTTCCTTATTTGGATGAAAATCCCACTATTCCTCTTACAGGTTTTACAATACCTTTAATAACCAACGAAATTGGTGACAAGTTTGGGAAATCTGCAGGCAATCCTGTATGGCTGGACAGTAGTAAAACGTCTCCATTTGACTTGTACCAATTTTTTGTCCGCTTAAAGGATTCAGAGGTTAGTTATTGCTTCTTATGAGGTTATATAAATTTCCTAGTTGATTACTTCAGCAGTAAGGCTTAGTCATGAGGTTACAGTATCTTTTTTTTTTTTTTTTTTTTAACAAGTCGGCCGTCTCCCACCGAGGCAGGGTGACCCAAAAAGAAAGAAAATCCCCAAAAAGAAAATGCTTTCATCATCATTCAACACTTTCACCTCACTCACACATAATCACTGTTTTTGCAGAGGTGCTCAGGACACAACAGTTTAGAAGCATATACAGTGGACCCCCGCATAATGATATTAATCCGTTCCTGAGAGCTCATTGTTATGTGAAATTATCGTTATGCGAATGAATTTTCCCCATAAGAAATAATGGAAATCAAATTAATCCGTGCAAGACACCCCAAAGTATGAAAAAAAAAAATTTTACCACATGAAATATTAATTTTAATACACACAAACTGAAAAAGACATGCACAGTTACATGACACTTACCTTTATTGAAGATCTGGTGATGATTGATGGGATGGGAGGAGGAGAGAGTCTTAGTGTTTAGAAGGGGAATCCCCTTCCATTAAGACTTGAGGTGTCAAGTCCTTTTCTGGGGTTACTTCCCTTCTTCTTTTAATGCCACTAGGACCAGCTTCAGTCACTGGACTTCTGTCGCACAACATATCTGTCCATAGTGGCCTGTACCTCTCGTTCCTTTATGACTTTCCTAAAGTGTTTCACAACAGTGTCAGTGTAATAGTCACCAGCACGGCTTGCAATAGCTGTGTTAGGGTGATTGTCATCAAAAAAGGTTTGCACTTTAAGCCACATTCCACACATTTCCTTAATCTTTGAAGTAGGCAACTTCTTCAATTTCTCTCTCCCCTCCTCCGAAGCAGTTTCCTCAGGTCTGGCCTCTTGCTGTTGAAGTTGATCTAGCAGCTCATCAGTGGTTAGTTCTTCATTGTCCTCCTCCACCAACTCTTCCACATCTTCCCCACTAACCTCCAACCCCAAGGACTTTCCCAATGCCACAATGGATTCCTCAACTGGCATGGGATTCCCAGGGTTAGCCTCAAACCCTTCAAAATCCCTTTGGTCTACACATTCTGGCCACAGTTTCTTCCAAGCAGAGTTCAAGGTCCTCTTAGTCACTCCCTCCCAAGCCTTACCTATAAGGTTTACACAATTGAGGATATTAAAGTGATCTCTCCAAAACTCTCTTAGAGTCAATTGAGTTTCTGAGGTCACTACAAAGCACCTTTCAAACAGAGCTTTTGTGTACAGTTTTTTGAAGTTTGCAATAATCTGCTGGTCCATGGGCTGCAGGAGAGGAGTGGTATTAGGAGGCAAAAACTTCACCTTAATGAAGCTCATGTCCCCATAAAGTCGCTCTGCCATGTCTGTAGGATGACCAGGGGCATTGTCTAACACCAGGAGGCACTTAAGGTCTAATTTCTTTTCAGTTAGGTAATCTTTCACATTGGGGGCAAATGCTTGGTGTAACCAGTCATAGAAAAAGTCCCTAGTGACCCATGCCTTACTGTTTACCCTCCACAGCGCACACAAATTAGCCTTGAGGATATTCTTTTGCCTGAACGCTCTGGGAGTTTCTGAGTGATACACTAATAAAGGCTTCACTTTGCAATCACCACTAGCATTGGAACACATCAACAGAGTAAGCCTGTCTTTCATAGGCTTATGTCCTGGGAGTGCCTTTTCCTCCTGAGTAATGTAGGTCCTGCTTGGCATTTTCTTCCAAAACAGGCCTGTTTCATCACAATTAAACACTTGTTCAGGTTTCAGTCCTTCACTGTCTATGTACTCCTTGAATTCCTGCACATATTTTTCAGCTGCTTTGTGGTCCGAACTGGCAGCCTCACCATGCCTTATCACACTACGTATGCCACTACGCTTCTTAAATCTCTCAAACCAACCTTTGCTGGCCTTAAATTCACTCACATCATCACTAGTTGCAGGCATTTTTTTAATTAAATCCTCATGCAACTTCCTAGCCTTTTCACTTATGATCACTTGAGAGATGCTATCTCCTGCTATCTGTTTTTCATTTATCCACACCAATAAGAGTCTCTCAACATCTTCCATCACTTGCGATCTCTTTCAACACAGTTGAACCTTTGTCAAGAACAGCTTCCTTGATTGCCGTTTTGTTGGACACAATAGTAGCAATGGTTGATTGGGGTTTACTATACAACCTGGCCAGCTCGGAGACACGCACTCCACTTTCATACTTAGCAATGATCTCTTTCTTCATCTCTATAGTAATTCTCACCCTTATTCCTGTAGGGTTGGCACTAGAAGCTTTCTTGGGGCCCATGGTCACTTATTATGCAGATAAAATCACCAAAAACACTGTAATAATACGAAATGTTCCGATTGTATGCTTGGATGTTACCGCGGAGGCTGGCTGGTAAACAATGCCACCGGCGGAACATGTGAGGCTGGCTCAGGCCGCACATTAGACGCGTCTCGGACGAACAGCGTTGAGCGGGTTTTTTAGCGGTATGTGAGGCAAAATCTTAGTGATAAAATGTATCGGTATGCGGATTTAACGTTATGTGATGCCAACGGTATGCGGGGGTCCACTGTACATATAAAGATACACAACATATCCCTCCAAACTGCTAATATCAGTATCTAGTAATCCTTTATTCTGACCAGTATTTAATGGATATTACATGTATTGCAGTATTATATACTGTAGCTTAATGGTATCTGTTGTGTAAAATAAAACTTACATTTTTTACCAAAATATTTTGTTCTGGGACCATGATCTTTTGGAGCATTTCCTTTTAAGTAGTCTTTCTTACAATTGATCCACAGTGTTAAATTAGGTTTTCTTGTGGTATATAAAGAGTGTTTTTAAGCTTTCTAAGTAACTGGCTTTTTTTTTACTTCATTTCTGGCCTTTGAATCAAGTTACATGTTCAGAAAGAGAACAGACATTTGAAGATGCTAATGTTCCTGACATAAACTACTGTTGAGTATAGTAGGAACCCCATATCCGCAGATTCGGTTTCCGCGGTTTCAGTTATCTGCGGTTTACTGTGACCCGAAAATGATCCTAAATTTTGTTTAAAAATGGCCCCAAAGCACAAAAGTAGTGATGCTGGCAATTCTTTAAAGCCTAAGAGAAGCTGTGAAGTGCTTCCCGTGCTTTATCATAGGCATGTATATAAAAGAAAAATGACTTATAAAGGCACTCTTCACTTAACAGCCTACCTATTTAACAATTGCTTGGACTTATGACTAGCTCTCCAACCAGTCGGTATACTATATACAGAACAGTCAGTGTACTGTATACAGTACACTACTGTATAAACATTTAAAAATGTACTAAATAGTGCAAAGGCGATATTAAAACAATATCTAAAGATGGTTAACACAAACCCACTATCAGTACAGCATGCTTGAAATATCAATAAGGGGCAGCTCCTCACTTATTGACCAGTTCACTTAACAACCTAGTTGTAGGAATGAAACTTGATTGTTAAATGAGGAGTGCATGTATATAGGATTTGCTGCTATCCACAGTTTCTGGTATCCATGGTGGGTTTTGGAATGTATCCCCTGTGGATATGGGGGGGACTACTTTAATAACAAACACATGAAGAAAATACTTGCATTGTATAGTCTTGCATTCTGAAGGCTGGGTGGGATTGTTGCAGTTTGGAGAGTCATATGATTGCTAATATTTACCCACTTTTGGTAAGACAGCTGTTGAATAAGTGATGGTCAAGGTTTCCCGAATTTCACTGCATGCTAGTGGCTTTTTTTTTTGTGCCTAAAAATATTACATGTCAGCTACATTAACTGTGTAATACAGACAAAAAATAAATTTATTATTATTATTCTTTGGCTTACCCTTCCTGATGGGAAATGACCAGTGTTGTAAAAACACAATATGTGCTGTAATTCATTAATATAAATTGTACTTGGCATTTATTTATATAACTGAAAAGTTAGGAGAAGAAATGGAAATAATGAGTATTGTGAAATATCAGTTCATCATGTGGATTCAAAACTCATTTTATATTTATGTTGCTGATATAATTTTCAAAAAAATTATTCTATTTTTGTACTCATTTTGTATACCTGTGATTGATATATTTTTTACTTTTATAATGTAATTTGATGTTATTTTTTTAATCTTTTGTAACTTTTTTTCAGGTTGAAAAGTATCTTCTCCTTTTCACCTTCCTTCCTATAAAGGACATAAAAAGCATTATGGAAAAGCACTGGGTAGGTGAATCATTTGCTTTTTATTTATTATTATTATTTTTATTATTATTATTATTATTATTATTATTATTATTATTATTATTATTATTATTATTATTATTATTATTAATATTATTAATAATATTATTAATAATATTATTAATAATATTATTATACAGTGTACACTTATCCACACCATCCTGTGGGCAGTATTCAGTAGGCTGCAAAGGCATGAGTCAAGGATCTAGGCCAAAGTTCTCTGTTGATTAAGTACGTTACAGTGGTAACAAGTTTCTTTTATAGTAAGCAAAGTTGGGCTGTTTGTAAGTACTGTGGTGTATTTTTTATTTTATTTTTTTTTCAAGAAACTGGCCGTATCTCACCAAGGCAGGGTGGCCCAAAAAGAAAAACGAAAGTTTTTCTTTTTAAATTTAGTAATTTGTACAGGAGAAGGGGTTACTAGCCCCTAGCTCCCGGCATTTTAGTCGCCTCTTACAACACGCATGGTTTACAGAGGAAGAATTCTGTTCCACTTTCCCATGGAGATAAGAGGAAATAAACAAGAACAAGAACTAGAAAGAAAATAGAAGAAAACCCAGAGGGATGTGTATATATATGCTTGATAGGTAAGACACATAGGCAACATTTAGGCAACTTTATTCTGAAACGTTTCGCCTACACAGGCTTCTTTAGTCGAGTACAGAAAGTAGGCAGGAGCAATAGAGATGTGAAGACGATGTAATCAGTCCATCACCCTTGAAGTCGTAGATTTGAGGTTGTTAGTTCCTCAGCCTGGAGAAGTTCTGTTCCAAAGTCTGGAACTAACTGAAGATGAAGCAACTGTGTTGAGACTTAAATACTGTCCGAAGGAGAGGTGCAGAGTAGTAGTAGTGAGAATGTAGCCACTGAGAGTTCACGTGTAGGCGAAACGTTTCGGAATAAAGTTGCCTAAATGTTGCCTATGTGTCTTACCTATCACCCTGTTGGTATTGTATACCATTTTGATATTCACTATGTCAGACATATATATGCTTGTACATGTATGTGTAGTGTGACCTAAGTGTAAGAAGAAGTAGCACAACGTACCTGAAATCTTGCAAGTTTATGAGACAGAAAAAAGACACCAGCAATCCTTCTTCTTCTTCTTCCTTTCAACACACTGGCCGTATCCCACCGAGGCAGGGTGGCCCAAAAGAAAAAACCAAAGTTTCTCCTTTCAAATTTAGTAATATATACAGGAGAAGGGGTTACTAGCCCCTTGCTCCCGGCATTTTAGTCACCTCTTACAACACGCATGGCTTACGGAGGAAGAATTCTGTTCCACTTCCCCATGGAGATAAGAGGAAATAAACAAGAACAAGAACTAGAAAGAAAATCGAAGAAAACCCAGAGGGGTATGTATATATACGCTTGTACATGTATGTGTAGTGTGACCTGAGTGTAAGTAGAAGTAGCAAGACGTACCTGAAATTTTGCATGTTCATGAGACAGAAAAAAGGACACCAGCAATCCTACCATCATGTAAAACAATTACAGGCTTTCGTGTTACACTCACTTGGCAGGATGGTAGTACCTCCCTGGGCGGTTGCTGTCTACCAACCTACTACCTAGGACCAGCAATCCTACCATCATGTAAAACAAATACAAGCTTTCGTTTTACACTCACTTGGGAGTTGATGTGTCGGCGGATGGATTTATGAAGGATGAGGTTAATCATAGAATTGATGAAGGAAAAAAGGCGAGTGGTGAGTTGAGGTATATGTGGAGACAAAAAACATTATCTATGGAGGCAAAGAAGGGAATGTATGAAAGTATAGTAGTACCAACACTCTTATATGGGTGTGAAGCTTGGGTTGTAAATGCTGCAGCGAGGAGGCGGTTGGAAGCAGTGGAGATGTCCTGTCTAAGGGCAGTGTGTGGTGTAAATATTATGCAGAAAATTCGGAGTGTGGAAATTAAGAGAAGGTGTGGAGTTAATAAAAGTATTAGTCAGAGGGCTGAAGAGGGGTTGTTGAGGTGGTTTTGTCATTTAGAGAAAATAGATCAAAGTAGAATGACATGGAGAGCGTATAAATCTGTAGGGGAAGGAAGGCGGGGTAAGGGTCATCCTCGAAAAGGTTGGAGGGAGGGGGTAAAAGAGGTTTTGTGGGTGAGGGGCTTGGACTTTGTCTCCACATATACCTCAATGCACCACTCACCTTTTTTCCTTCATCAATTCTATGATTAACCTCATCCTTCATAAATCCATCTGCTGACACGTCAACTCCCAAATGTATCTGAAAACATTCACTTCTTCCATACTCCTCCCCAATTTGATATCCAGTTTTTCTCTATCTAAATCATTTGATACCTTCATCACCTTACCCTTTTCTATGTTCACTTTCAACTTTCTACCTTTGCACACACTCCCAAAGTCATCCACTAACCTTTGCAGTTTTTCTTTAGAATCTCCCATAAGCACAGTATCATCAGCAAAAAGTAACTGTGTCAATTCCCATTTTGTATTTGATTCCCCATAATTTAATCCCACCCCTCTCCTGAAATCCCTAGCATTTACTTCTTTTACAACCCCATCTGTCTAAGACCTACTTTTACCGGGAAGTAGTCTCCCTCTCTTCTACACACCCTAACCTGAGCCTCACTATCCTCATAAAAACTCTTTACAGCATTTAGTAACTTACCACCTATTCCATATACAGTGGAACCTCTACTTACAAGTTTAATCCATTCCATGACCTTGCTCGCAACTGGATTTGCTCGTTTGCAGAGTCAATTTTCCTCATTTAACCCTTAAACGGTCCAAACGTATATATACGTTCACGAGCGTAGTGCCCCAAACGTATATATACGTTTTATTTTTCATTCGTTCAAAATTAGCGAGATAGGCCTGAGTCACCTAGACATGAGAGAATGGGTGTGCGCACTCAGTGTGCGCAGTATACAAAAAATCTGGGACCCCTGGGTACCACATGGTAGGACCAGTTACATTCAGCTCCATCCTGGGTCAACATTATGGCACATCCACTCTTCTATTCGAGGAAAGTGATAGAGATCATGAGTTTAGTGGATCTGACACCAATGGGGCCAGTAATATTCAAGGAATTAGTGAAAATATCGACTATGACCCAGATGACCCCCAGCCCATCACCTCTGGGGTAGCGACACCTGTCCTAGGGCCAAGCACCTCTGGGGTAGCCAGTGTGGCCACAGCAGACCCTAGGCCAAGCACTTTTGGGGTGGCCAGTGTGGCCACAGAAGACCCTGGTCCAAGCACCTCTGGAGTGGCAAGTGTTACCCATAGGCAACTTCGCAAGAGGAAACTATCATTTTCCCGGTGTTTTAGTGATAGTGAAAGTGATGTAAGTGACGATGAGATTGATTTTATGCCAACTGAGGATTCGTCTAGTGATAGTGACGTTCATTATTCACCAATGAAACGTACTTTTAGGCGTCGTTATCTACGTTCAGGCAGTGTGCCATATGCAACCCCCAAGGGTTGTGGCAAGTCACGATCCAAAACCCCGACCAATGATAGTGAAAGTGATCATGAAGGGGAGTATGCGGGGATGGAGGAAGTAGTGGTGGGTGGCATGGTGCCTGGACCACATGGCGCAGTGGGTGGACAGACAAAGGACCGCCCAGCACCCCTTCAACCATGTGCTGCCTCCACTCCTCTCCCTCCTCCTCCTGCCCCCCCTCTTCCCATGCCACAGGTCCACCCTGCACCACGTGATCGTGAGTGGAACTGGACACAAAGTATATTTGTGCCACAGCCTTGTGATTTTGATGCTAGTGGAAGTGGTATCCAGCCAGAATGTCCCATAACGAATGAGTCTACAGAGTTAGACTATTTCCAGTTGTACTTTGACGAGCCTATAATGAACTTGATAGTGACTCAGACAAACATTTATTACCAATATGTCATGAACAACACAGCAGAGGTTGGAGAATCATCACGGCTGCACAGGTGGAAAGACACAACAGTGGCTGAAATGTATTTATTCCTTGCCACTGTCATGCTTATGCCACATATCTATAAGAACAATATACGTAATTACTGGTCTACAGACCACTTCATCAGTACTCCAGTTTTCCATGACCTCCTTCCCTGCAACAGATTCACTCTGTTGCTACGAATGTTGCACTTCGCAGACAGAAATACGCCAGACAGAAATGACCTTCTATACAAAATCCGGGAAGTGTTTAGGTATTTGAAGCAGAAATTCAGTATATACTTTTATCCCTTCAAGAACATTGTTGTTGATGAGTCCTTGAGTCTGTTCAAGGGACGCCTGTCATTCAAGCAATATATACCGAGCAAACGTAATCGCTTTGGTATAAAACTTTTTGTTATGTGTGACTGTGAGAGTGGTCTTGTATTGGATGTAATTGTATACACAGGGAAAAGCACACTCGATGATGACAGAAGGATGTTGGGCATTTCCGGTGTTGTTGTTCGCAGGATGATGGAACCATACCTTGGCAAAGGCCATACATTGTACACAGACAACTGGTATACAAGCCCTATGCTTGCTGATTTCCTACGTGTGAACAATACTGATATACAGTGGACCCCCGGTTAACGATTTTAATCCGTGCAAGAGGGCTCATCGTTATGCGAAATAATCATTATGCGAATGAATTTTCCCCATAAGAAATAATGGAAATAAAATTAATCCGTGCAAGACGCCCAAAAGTATGAAAAAAAAATTTTTTTACCACATGAAATGTTAATTTTAATACACACAAACTGAAAAAGGCATGCACAATTAAATGACACTTACTTTTATTGAAGATCTGGTGATGATTGATGGGATGGGAGGAGGGGAGAGCATTATCTTCTTACTGTTTAGAAGGGGAATCCCCTTCCATTAGGACTTGAGGTAGCAAGTCCTTTTCTGGGGTTACTTCCCTTCTTCTTTTAATGCCACTAGGACCAGCTTGAGAGTCACTGGACCTCTGTCGCACAACAAATCTGTCCATAGAGCTCTGTACCTCCCGTTCCTTCAAGACTTTCCTAAAATGGGCCATAACATTGTCATTGAAATAGTCACCAGCACGGCTTGCAACAGCTGTGTCAGGGTGATTTTCATCTATAAAGGTTTGCAGTTCAACCCACTGTGCACACATTTCCTTAATCTTTGAAGTAGGCACAATGGATTCCACAACTGGCATAGGCTTCTCAGGGTTAGCCCCAAACCCTTCAAAATCTTTCTTAATTTCCATACTAATTCTCACCCTTTTTACCACAGGGTTGGCACTAGAAGCTTTCTTGGGGCCCATGGTCACTTATTTTCCAGAAACAGCACCGAAAACACTGTAATAATACGAAATATTCCGAGTGTATGCTTGGATGTTACCGCGGAGGCTGGCTGGTAAACAATGGGACGGCCGGCACATGTGAGGGCACATTGGACGCGTCTCGGACGAAAATCGGTAAGCGGGTTTTTAATCGGTATGCGCGGCAAAAATTTTGCGATAAAAGTAATCGGTATGCGGAAAAATCGCTATGTGATGCCATCGTTATGCGGGGGTCCACTGTATGTGGAACAGTGAGAAGGAATAGGAAACATATGCCAAGGCTCACTGGAGGCAGTGTTGAAGGTGAAGTGCAAGCGTTTCATGCTAATGACATCATGGCACTGACGTGGCATGACAAACGAGACGTGACATTGCTATCAACCATCCACAGAAACGAGATGGTACAAACAGACAGACTGAGCAAGTTCAACAACGAACCTATTGTGAAGCCACTTGCTGTCGTGGACTATACGAACAATATGCGACTAGTTGACAAGTGTGACATGATGATAGGGTTTGTTGACTGTGTGCGTAGGAGTCGCAAGTGGTATATAATACTGTTTTTTCACCTTATAGACATTGCAGTGCTCAATGCATTCAATATGTACGAAGTAAAGACTGGAAAACGACAACGTTTTGCAGATTTCTCTCTGAATCTCGTCAAACAGATAGCAAGAAAGTATGGTACCACACCTGTATCTTCCCCTCAACAGCGACCTGTCACACCACAACCTGTCCCCCAACCACAGCCAGTGGGGGAAGTGCCAGACCGAATCACTCCTAACTGTCACTATCTGGTACCAATACCACCTACCCAAAAGGAGAAGAATGCCCAGAAAAAGTGTATTGTGTGTGCTACCACCAAAAAACGACCCCAACAGTGGAAGGACACACGATTCATGTGTCACCAGTGTGGGGTGGCACTCTGTATGAATCCATGCTTCATGGAGTATCATACAATTGTGGAGTTCTAGAAACATAAGTGGGACATGTAAATACTTGTATATAGTTGTAGATAATAATGTGTGATTCAGCCAGGTGTGCAAAATCACCTGTCAGTGTGTACATGTGTGTTTATGACAATATGATAAAAATTTTGTATGTAATATTGGTGTATAAAAAAAAATTGGCATTGATATCAAATGACTTACTATGAAACATAATTATCATATCATGAAAAACAAGAAAACGGTAAATATGTTGAATTTCTGCAAGCAGCAGTGCTCCATGTTGCCGTCAGGTGATCGCCAAGTGCCAAATTCGCAGCCTCATATCTCGGTAAGTACTGACCCTAAATTATTTTTTTTATGCTAAAACACTTAAAAAAAAATGTGCTCTTTTTTTCTATAAAAAAAAAATTCAAAATATTCGGGGTGCTGTGCGAGTGAACGTATATATACGTTTGGACCGTTTAAGGGTTAAATTAGCTGAAATGGAATTCTTTCCAGTGGAATTCCAGGCACGAGAAAATACTTTAATAATTTCCCTAATATCAACTCTACAGCTTATTTATCTATCACAATTCATGTAATATGACATAATAAACAATATTAATAACATAGAAACATGATATATACACTAGAATGAATAAAATACATGTCATTAGCTATGTGGCTAGTGGTGGTGACAGCAGCCATTGTTGTTGAGGTTTATAGGGCCACCACAGCGGCCATTCCTGCTCCTGACTAGAGAACCTAGGATAACCCAGAAAAATCAGACAGAGTGACTTACAAGTGCTACACTTAATTGATACACTCTTAATGCTACACTTAATTGTTACACTATTAATGGTACACTTTGCCACTGCTGCTTCATGTTGTCTGCCACTGCTACCTCATGATGTCTGCCACTGCTGCTTCATGTTGTCTGCCACTGTTACCTCATGATGTCTGCCACTGCTGCTTCATGTTGTCTGCCACTGCTACCTCATGTTGTCTGTCACTGCTGCTTCATGTTGTCTGCCACTGCTGCTTCATGTTGTCTGCCACTGCTACCTCATGATGTCTACCACTGCTGCTTCATGTTGTCTGCCACTGCTACCTCATGATGTCTGCCACTGTTGCTTCATGTTGTCTGCCTCTGTTACCTCATGATGTCTGCCACTGCTGCTTCATGTCTGCCACTGCTACCTCATGTTGTCTGCCACTGCTGCTTCATGTTGTCTGCCACTGCTGCTTCATGTTGTCTGCCACTGCTACCTCATGATGTCTACCACTGTTGCTTCATGTTGTCTGCCTCTGTTACCTCATGATGTCTGCCACTGCTGCTTCATGTCTGCCACTGCTACCTCATGTTGTCTGCCACTGCTGCTTCATGTTGTCTGCCACTGCTGCTTCATGTTGTCTGCCACTGCTACCTCATGATGTCTACCACTGCTGCTTCATGTTGTCTGCCACTGCTACCTTATGATGTCTGCCACTGCTGCTTCATATTGTCTGCCACTGCTACCTCATCATGTCTGCCACTGCTGCTTCATGTTGTCTGCCACTGCTACCTCATGATGTCTGCCACTGATGTTGCCAAGGAATCGAACATTTCTGCTATTTTGAGCTCAATTTCTCAATTTATTTTTGTAGTATAGCTTCCATTCTATCACATGAGACCAAATAAAACGAGAATACAACCATAAAAACCATACGAAAATATACCGCTAAAGAGAGGTTAATGGCTGAGAAGTGAACTCCGTTATTTATGGTCCGATTTCCTTCATTTTTGGTGTACGTTAAGAAGCATCTTTTCATCATACATTGCCTAAGTTTCAATAAGATAGTCCAACAAACAACTGAGATCCAGTTCCCTAGATCAAGAGCAAGAGCCCCCTCACCAGTGTCAATTAACCTCCCTTGAGGCCCGCTTGCATCTGGAAATTTTGCTTGAGTCTGGAAGCAAAAAATCGACCGAGCAGCTGCTTGTATCTGGAAAAACTCGCACGTGGATGCACTCGTACGTAGAGGTTCCACTGTACTTGTAACATCTGCCACATTGCTCCCCTATCCACTCTATCATATGCCTTTTCTAAATCCATAAATGCAATAAAAACCTCCCTACCTTTATTTAAATACTGTTCACATATATGTTTCAATGTAAGCACTTCATCTACACATCCCCTACCCACTCTGAAACCTCCTTGCTCATCCACAATCCTACATTCTGTCTTACCTCTTAATTCTTTCAATAATAACCCTACCGTACACTTTTCCTGGTATTCTCAGTAAACTTATTCCTCTATGATTTTTACAGTCTCTTTTGTCCCCCTTCCCTTTATATAAAGGGACTATACATGCTCTCTGCCAATCCCTAAGTACCTTCCCCTCTTTCATATATTTATTAAACAAAAATACCAACCACTCCAACACTATATCCCCCCCTGCTTTTAACATTTCTGTCATGATCCCATCAGTTCCGGCTGCTTTACCCCCTTTCATTCTACGTAATGCCTCACACACCTGCCCCACACTCATATCCTGCTTTTCTTCACTCCTACAAGATGGTATACCTCCCTGGCCAGTGCATGAAATTACCGCTTCCCTTTCTTCGTCGACATTTAAAAGTTCCTCAAAATATTCTCGCCATCTACCCAATACCTCTATCTCCCCATCTACTAACTCCCCTACTCTTTTTTTAACTGACATATCCCTAGGCTTTCTTAACTTGTTTAACTTGCTCAAAAAAATTTTCTTATTTTCATTAAAATTTCTTGACAGTGCCTCTCCCACTCTATCATCTGTTCTCCTTTTTTACTCTCTCACCACTCTCTTCACCTTTCTTTTACTAATCCATATACTCTACTCTTCGTATAACACTTCTGCTTTGTAAAAACCTCTCATAAGCTACCTTTTTCTCTTTTATCACACCCTTTACTTCATCATTCCACCACTCACTCCTCTTTCCTCCTGCACCCACCCTCCTATAACCACAAACTTCTGCCCCACATTCTAATACTGCATTTTTAAAACTATTCCACCCCTCTTCTACCCCCCCCCTACTCATACTTGCACCAGCCCACCTTTCTGCCAATAGTTGCTTATATCTCACCCTAACTTCCTCCTCCCTTAGTTTATACACTTTCACCTCCCTCTTACTTGTTGTTGTCATTTTCCTCTTGTCCCATCTACCTCTTACTCTAACTGTAGCTACAACTAAATAATGATCCGATATATCAGTTGCCCCTCTATAAACATGTACATCCTGGAGCCTACCTATCAGCCTTTTATCCACCAATACATAATCTAATAAACTACTTTCATTATGTGCTATATCATAACTTGTATATTTATTTATCCTCTTTTTCATAAAATATGTATTACTTATTACCAAACCTCTTTCTACACATAGCTCTGTTAAAGGCTCCCCATTTTCATTTACCCCTGCCACCCCAAATTTACCTACTACTCCCTCCACAACATTTTTACCCACTTTAGCATTGAAATCCCCAACCACAAGTACTCTCACACTTGGTTCAAAACTCCCCACACATTCACTCAACATTTCCCAAAATCTCTCTCTCTCTCTCCTCTACACTTCTCTCTTCTCCAGGTGCATATACACTTACTATAACCCACTTTTCACATCCAACCTTTATTTTACTCCACATAATCCTTGTATTAATACATTTATAGTCCCTCTTTTCCTGCCATAGCTTATCCTTCAACATTATTGCAACTCCTTCTTTAGCACTAACTCTGTTTGAAACCCCTGACCTAATCCCATTTATTCCTCTCCACTGAAACTTTCCCACCCCCTTCAGCTTTGTTTCACTTAAAGCCAGGACATCCAGCTTCTTCTCATTCATAACATCCACAATCATCTCTTTCTTATTATCCGCACATCCACGCACATTCAGACATTCCACTTTGACAATTTTCTTCTTCTTATTCTGTTAAGTAATTATTACAGGAAAAGGGGTTACTAGCCCATTGTTCCCGGTATTTTAGTTGACTTTTACAACACGCATGGCTTATGGAGGAAAGATTCTTATTCCACTTCCCCATGGATATAAAAGGAAAAGTAATAAGAACAAGAACTATTAAGGTAAAATCAAAGAAAACCCAGATGAGTGTGTATAAATAAAAATGTACATGTATGTGTAGTGTGACCTAAGTGTAAGTAGAAGTAGCAAGACATACCTGTAATCTTGCATATTTATGAGACAGACATAAGACACCAGCAATCCTACCATCATATAAAACAATTACAGGCTTTCGTTTTATACTCACTTGGCAGGACGGTAGTACCTCCATGTTACAAACATTCCTAATGGAATTAAGAATATTTAGTTACATGTTAATACATTTGAGTGGAAGGGTTTAGCAAACAGCTTGGAGGCTGAAAGCCCAGTTTTTTGGTCAAGCCATTACTCTGTTTCACAGCCATACCTACATGTCTTTAAGCACTCATGATTAGCTTGGTTCATTAATTTTCTTGTAGCGATGATCCTTTATATTAGATAATCAAGACCTGGAAATGTTGTTATATTAAAAATATCTGTATAGTATTATTTTCTTTCAGAGCAAACCTGAAAGCAGACATGCACAGTTGAAATTAGCAGAAAAAGTTACACTTCTTGTACATGGTGGTAAGTATGAAGCATGTATTAACTGCGCTGGAAATGGAAATTTAATTTAGCTCATAATACCAATTATATTTTTAGTTTTCATTTGGTTGTGGTGAAAATTGCAACATTCTTACTTCAAAAGCAGGAAGGCTAGCTGCATACTGTAGGGCCCCACTTATATTTTCAGGTTAAGAGAAGTAATGATGATAATTCATGCCGAGAATTGTAAAGAAAAGCAGTTAAGGGGAGCAACTGGGCCAAGAGCAGATTCATACACATTTTTTTCTGGTGCTGGACCAGAGAAAACGTAATGTTTTCCCTCTGCCTGCTACCACACCTTCATAGCATATAAACATGACATGTTTATTTACTATGTAACGTGTTTCTTATATAATTTTGAAGAAAATATCGTAGATGGATTAATGAAAATGGTTATATTAACATGAAATAAGGCATTTAATGCACCCAAGAGTGATTATTATTACGTAATTGTATTACTACTATGGCGTTAAGACTAGAGGGACACTCTTAGTGATTTTAATGTGTACCTGCATGCCAGCACAGTGTGTAAGTATATTTAGGTACAGGTACACATAGGTATAATTATCAGAGTATATAAAATATGCAACAAATTTGCAACACTTGAAATTTTGGAAAGCTTTCAGACATAATAGAGAGATGTGCTCATGGAGAATGTAAACAAACCAGGTGGGGCGCCCCATATTAGAAAGACGGGGAACCGTATAGCGAGTTTTGGTCATAATTTGAAATCGCCATATTAATATAATGCCATAAGGTGAAATGCCGTAAAGCATGGACCTACTGTACTTAAAAAAAAAAAATGACTGGCAAGATGGTGATGGTGTGAATGATGAAGATTGAGACACTTATGCAACATATGGGAATTTTTATTAAGGAGATGTTTTACCACAGTGGCTTCATCACTTCAATACAAAGTAAAAATGGGTTAGGAGAGGAGGAGTTTGAGGTAATCAGTCCCTCAGCCTGGAATCAATGTGTTCAGTCCATCACTCTCGTGGAAAGTGCAGCATATGGCCGGAGAAATGGCTTATGTACTGTAGTCAGGTGAGTTGAAGCAGGATGAGGTGGGATCATAGTAGAACCATCTACTAATCTAAGTAGGTCTTTGTCCAAAGGTTGGACAAATTAAAGAATTTCTTGTATCAAGATCCCATGATGTGGCAGTGTCTGACAGATGTGATAAATGGTTTTTGAAAACCGACAAGTTGAAGATTGAGACACTTGTGCAACATATGGGAATCTTTATTAAGGAGATGTTTTGCCACACAGTGGCTTCATCAGTCCAGTACTAAGCAGAAAGGTGTAAGAAGAGGAAGAGTATGAGGTAATCAGTCCCTCAGCCTGGAATCGATGTGCTCAGTCCATCACACTTGTAGAAAGTACAGCATAGGATCAGAGATGAGTTGATGGGTGTGTCTGACTTTGTGCTTGGCTGATGTGTGCGTCTGACTTTGAGCTTGGTTGGTGTGTGCGTCTGACTGTGCCTGGTTGACGTGTGAGTCTGACTTTGTGCTTGGTTGATGTGTGCATCTGACTTTGCATTTTTTTGATGTATGTGTCTGACTTTGTGCTTGCTTGATGTGAGCATCTGACTTTCTCCTGTTTTGATGTGTTCATTTGACTTTGTGCTTGGATTAATGTGAGTTTATTCAGTATTCACTTTTGTATGCTGTATGTGTTTCACCATTCTTCATTTATTAAGGTATAACTCCCAAAATTGAAAGAGCAAAATTGCAAACAAATCACAGAACTGGTGGGGTTTGAGCCCCATCAGTTCAGTGATTTGTTAAATTATGTATGTTTCATATTTTTTCTAACTAATGAAATACATTTCATCACTCTTCATTAGAAGAAGGTCTAGAATCTGCTCATCGTACAACTGAGGCTCTGTTTGGCAACCAACCTGAAGCTCTTGCCAAAATGTCCACAAATGAAATAGAAGTTGTGTTCAAATCTGCTCCCTCAACTAGCCTCCTCCTAGAACCAGGAACATCTGTCCTTACCATGGCATTGAAGGCTGGCTGTTTTGCAGATGAAAGTATGTATATGCTATATTTTTTAACTGGGTTTCTCTTCAACTTAGATACAGTGCCCAGTGGTAAAGTTGATTTACTGTCTCCTGAATTACTCTTTACTGGGTTATGTCTCCTACCAGAAACCTCTAGGTGGGTGAGGATGAGAACAGCATGTTTTTTTTTTTTCTTTTTTTTTTTCAACAAGTCGGCCGTCTCCCACCGAGGCAGGGTGACCCAAAAAAGAAAGAAAATCCCCAAAAAGAAAATACTTTCATCATCATTCAACACTTTCACCTCACTCACACATTATCACTGTTTTTGCAGAGGTGCTCAGAATACAACAGTTTAGAAGCATATACGTATAAAGATACACAACATATCCCTCCAAACTGCCAATATCCCAAACCCCTCCTTTAAAGTGCAGGCATTGTACTTCCCATTTCCAGGACTCAAGTCCGACTATATGAAAATAACCGGTTTCCCTGAATCCCTTCACTAAATATTACCCTGCTCACACTCCAACAGATCGTCAGGTCCCAAGTACCATTCGTCTCCATTTACTCCTATCTAACACGCTCACGCACGCTTGCTGGAAGTCCAAGCCCCTCGCCCACAAAACCTCCTTTACCCCCTCTCTCCAACCCTTTCGAGGACGACCCCTACCCCACCTTCCTTCCCCTATAGATTTATATGCTTTCCATGTCATTCTACTTTGATCCATTCTCTCTAAATGACCAAACCACCTCAACAACCCCTCTTCTGCCTTCTGACTAATACTTTTATTAACTCCACACCTTTTCCTAATTTCCACACTCCGAATTTTCTTCATAATATTTACACCACACATTGCCCTTAAACAGGACATCTCCACTGCCTCCAACCTCCTCCTCGCTCCTGCATTTACCACCCAAGCTTCACACCCATATAAGAGTGTTGGTACTACTATACTTTCATACATTCCCTTCTTTGCCTCCATAGATAACGTTTTTTGACTCCACATATACCTCAATGCACCACTCACCTTTTTTCCCTCATCAATTCTATGATTAACCTCATTCTTCATAAATCCATCCGCCGACACGTCAACTCCCAAGTATCTGAAAACATTCACTTCTTCCATACTCCTCCTCCCCAGTTTGATATCCAATTTTTCTTTATCTAAATCATTTGATACCCTCATCACCTTACTCTTTTCTATGTTCACTTTCAACTTTCTACCTTTACACACATTCCCAAACTCATCCACTAACCTTAGCAATATTTCTTTAGAATCTCCCATAAGCACAGTATCATCAGAAAAAAGTAACTGTGTCAATTCCCATTTTGAATTTGATTCCCCAAAATTTAATCCCACCCCTCTCCCGAACATCCTAGCATTTACTTCCTTTACAACCCCATCTATAAATATATTAAACAACCATGGTGACATTATACATCCCTGTCTAAGACCTACTTTTACCGGGAAGTAGTCTCCCTCTCTTCTACACACCCTAACCTGAGCCTCACTATCCTTATAAAAACTCTTTACAGCATTTAATAACTTACCACCTATTCCATATACTTGCAACATCTGCCACATTGCTCCTCTATCCACTCTATCATATGCCTTTTCTAAATCCATGAATGCAATAAAAACTTCCCTACCTTTATCTAAATACTGTTCACACATGTATGCTTCAATGTAAACACTTGATCTACACATCCCCTACCCACTCTGAAACCTCCTTGCTCATCCGCAATCCTACATTCTGTCTTACCTCTAATTCTTTCAATTATAACCCTACCGTACATTTTTCCTGGTATACTCAGTAAACTTATTCCTCTATAATTTTTATAATCTCTTTTGTACCCTTTCCCTTTATATAAAGCGGTGGGGGAATATGTTGGCAGTGGCATTGAAAGAAAATAATAGCAAATTTTGAAAAAAAAAAGGTTCATTCAACTTTTAATAAATTGAGTTGAGAGTACATTCATTATTATTAATCATCCTTTCAGTTTTCATTAGGTCAGAAAATGGGTGGAAAGATTTACATGAATGTTTAAGAATAAAAAATGCAACTGTGGGAGAATGAAAACAAAAAAGAGATAAATGATAGAGCTACTATTCTTTTGTCTTCAAAGTGTGGAATTGAGATTCTGGGGAATGCTTTTCAATTTTTTTTTTTTTTTGGTGTGTTAAATCTGTTTTAATAGATTTATTTTGATTTTGCAATTAGACCTGTTATGTGTTGCATAGTTTCTTTTCTGTTATTTCTTTAGAGACAGTGCCTTGCTTGATCTGAATGTTAGTGAACCATGTTTTTATTTACATTTGTTATCAGGGAACAGTGTGTATGGTTGAAGTTTTGGGTTTTATTGAGAAACTTATTTACTCCTGTAACAAACCACGGAACTGGTCTGGCCAGTTTTATGACTCACTTACCATTGGTTCAAATCCCACCTGTTCCGTGGTTTGTTTGCAATCCTGTTATTATGATTATCTGAGTACTCCTGTAATGATGCTTAAGGTATTGTCTAGCACAATTTCAAGAGTTATTTCTCATATTTCATTGTTTAAGCTGCCAATAGGGCATATGATGAATGTCAATTTTTTTTGTCAGTGATGCTTAGTAGTGTTACTAGTTACATAGGTGGTTAGTGCTCTGTTACTCTGTCAGTTACTTTTCCAGCTTTACCTGCTAAATCTGTAGGGGTTATTCAGTTCCTAGGGAATGGAAGGCAGGTTTAATCCAAGAAAAAGGATGGTAGCCCCAATTCCTTGGATCAGAAGCCCTTCACTAGCACCAGTGCATACCCCCTTTGAAGGGGATAATAGTATAGTGGAATTCATGTTATATGAATAAAGTGTTGGATTTTACCATGTTTATATAAATATAAGAGGCTCACAATTTTACCAGCTTCAAGTGTATTTTACATTTGCAACAGGAGATGCTCGCCGCATCATTGAGGCTGGAGGATTTTACATAAATCTTGCTCGTGTCAACAATCCAGATCTTATACTTATCCCTGGAGCACATATACTTTCTAATGGTCTCACTGTAGCAAGAGTTGGTAAGTTTTTGGTTTCAGTTTCTTAGTGTATTTGTATGTGATTACTTGTTTGAATTATTATTTTGTACTGCACAGTATTACATGCCAAGCCTAGCATGGGAAAGGAGGGTAATATATTATAGAACGAAACCAAAGTTGGCATAATAATTTAGTTTCAGTTAAGACCTCATACAGAGAGTCTGCGTTAAATAATAATAAGATCTTTATTTACTACAAGTACATGTACATGGTATACAGGCCTAACTGACAACAATGACATACTACTATACAGAAAGCCCCTTGTTATTCTTCGCATGTCGGGCAAATTAGGTCAGTGTCCCAGGATGCGACCCACACCAGTCGACTAATATTCAGGTACCCATTTTACTGATGGGGAACATAGACAACAGGTGGAAAAAAACATGCCCTTTATGGTGTGGGTTTCTGAGAGAAAAGCTAAAAGTATGTACTGTATAGTAAAAGTGGTAAATGGCACTAATGTACAAGTATTACAGTTGTATTAATTTTAACCCTTTCAGAGGCCAAATTTCAAAGTGTGCACCAGGGTCCAAGAATTTTCAATAAAAAATTTTGTTATTTTTTCTTATGAAATGGTAGAGAATCTTTTTCTGAAGGTAATAAAACAAAAAGTACGATATTTGATGGAAAATTGACAAAATTATGCTCTCGTGAATTTTGATGTGTCAGTGATATTTACGAATTGGCGATTTTGCCGACTATGACTCCCATTTTAGGCCAATTACATTATTCCAGTCAACCAAATTCTTAGCTATTTCACTAGTATTATTTCTATTCTATCGACTGAGCACAAGAAATCGCCCAGTCAACTGTTTCAACTACAAAATAAAGTGATCGGAAATTGGTAATTTGGCCAATTTAACACAAAGTTCAAAATATTCCAATTTCAAAATAGGGTCCAGAATAAACAATGCAGGCATTCCTGACACTAAACTAACATTTCCTCTGTTCACTAATTATGTTTTCAGGTTTTACAAATGAATTCCATTTTGATTTTTTATTCACATAATGAATTTTTATTCAAACCAGAAAATAGAAGATTTACTGTTATGCAATATTGTAATAATTGTATAAATATCATCACCACATTTGTGAATGTATATTAGATCCACCAGCTGGCGTGTATTAGAAGTGTGAGATTGTTTGTTTACTCTTGAACATCGGCAAAAATTTAACATTTCCGCTACTTTGAGCTCAGTTTCAAGCCATTTCCAGTACTAAAACCAATCAAAATCATCTCTATTTCTGTAATATATCTTCCATTGTATCAAATGACACCAAGAAATTGCAAATACAGCTATAAAAAACTTACGAAAAAACACTGCAAAGTCGCTGTTTTAATCGAAAACCACAGTCTCAGTTTTTTTTCTGTCATTATACACTGTGTGCTGCACACATACCACGTAGATGTATTCTCTCATATCTAGGCCCAAATTTACCACTCGCAGCTTATCAGAGTGAGCTGAGCTCATGACGTATATCTACGGTTTGGACCCTCAACGTAAAGCCATAGATCTACGGCACGGACCCTGAAAGGGTTAAGTGCCTTAAAAGTTCATAATATACAGTTAAGGTAGGCCCCACTTATACAGCAGGTTAGGTTCCAGGCTACTGCTGTAAAGCAAAAATCACTGTAAAGTGAATCATAATCTTTTTCACTTTCAAATGCATATAAAAGTCTGATATGTTTACACTGTCATGTACATATTATGTGAACAATACAGCTAGGCCTAAAAAATACATATATATTACACACATTACTTACCTTAAAATATTTTTGTCCTTAGCTTATATGGAGTGGTGAATATATTCATTGTAGGATGTTTGAATAAGTGAAGAATGGGTATAATTGAAAACCACTGTATTAGCGAAAGGCTGCAAAGTGATGTGCTGTAAAGCAGGACCCTCCTGTATGTAATTTTAAAAATGTAGTAAAGTATTTTTTCATAGGATAAATAATATAATGGGGGATAAAGTGATGTGATTAAATGATACACTAATTTGTTTGGAAGCTTCATAATCAGAACATACTGAATTAAAATTATCATTAATTGCTTTGATTTTTTCTAATTTATAATTGAGGTTGTTTCTCTTTTACAGGTAAAAAGAACTACTACTTGATCAAATGGCTTATGTAACTGTTTGTAATGGCTTGTGTAACCATTTGTAATGGCTTATGTAACTGTTTGTGAATAAATCTGTAAAATTACTGCATATAAATTATAGCTTATTGACTCCCTGGACCCTAGCCAAAATTTAAAAATATTTTGTTATTAATATGATAGATCTGTAGTGGAGGGAAAGAGGAGTTGGGGTCACCCTAGGAAAGGTTGGAGGGAGGGGGTTAAAGAAGGTTTTGTGTGCAAAGGCCTCTGACATCTAACAGGTATGTGTGAGCATGTTAGGAGTGATCGAAGGCAAATGATTTTTAGGACTTGATGGGCTGTTGGAATATGAGCAGGGTAACAAATGTAAAGAGATGCAGGGGAAATATCCCCACTCCTCTGAAGGAGGGGTGTGGATATTGGCAGTTTGGAGGGGCGTCTGAACTGCAGTATCAGCAGTATCACTGCCCTGCCTCTTGCAGGGCAGTGATAGAATGAATGATGGTGAAAGTGTTTCTTATGGGTCACCCTTCCTTGATGGGAAATGTCTAGTGTCCTAAACAAAAAGAAGAATCATGATATAGCATTTATATAGAGGGGTCAATTTAGTAATTTTGTCTGCACACACTTCTGGCAAGACAACTAATGAGTGAGTGATGATGAATATATATTTTGGTGTTTTACTACCTTGGTGCGAAAAGGCCAGCGATAAAAATCATCAGAATTTATGTATACACATGAGAGTTTTTCGTGTAGAGAATGAAAGTGGTATATGCAAAATAGTTGAATGTTATGTGTATGTGCATGAAAATTGAAAATGGCAGAGAGTGAACAATGGTATCCCATGCTTTATGCAGTAGATGTATTCTCAACACACAGCAGCTATACTAAGCTCAGTTGCTCATGAAAGTGAAAAAATAGAAAAGGTTTATAATGGTATAGAAATAAGAAGAAAATTTTTTTAAAATTAAAAGGAGTGATGAAGTATTGAAAGCTGTTGATGATTACATCTTTAGGGTGTTGGAGTGATAGTAGAAGAATTTGTTCAAGTTGCTGCTGTAATGAAAGCTCTGGTTTGAAAATCAAGATAAGAATGGATGTGGCTAGAGGGGCTGCATGGAGTAATTATGCTAACTAGTGTATGACTGGGAAATACAAAGACACTTTACCAAGTATGTAATACACTTGATAAAGCCCTCCCCATGGGCAAAATATGGTACCAATAAAGGCTTCCCTGCATTTGGTGTCTTACCACCTGTCTGAGTAACATTGAGATGAGAATGTTATGATGGTATGGCCCTGGTGAACAAATAGACATTGATATTGAAGGAAGTGTACTGCACAAAGTATTCAGGTGAATATGAAGATAGGGGTGAAGTGAAAACTATGAAGACTGACAAATATGGTGAGTATCTGAGAACACTTTTAGGCATGGAAACAATGTAATGAACTTTTATTTAATTTTATATGATAGCTCATAGAGAATAATTTACATCCAGCAGTAACCTCATCATTGTGGGAGAGCTTGTGCTTGCTTTCTGTAATTCAGCATCTCTCCAGAGAGGTGCCTTAATGCTGGTAAAGGGCTCTTGATCCATGGGATTGGAGCTAACCTCCCTCCCTTGTATCAAAATTGATTACCTCTTTTTTTCCCAGATGATATATAACTTGCACAAGTTTAGCACTTCCCCATGATTATGATAATCATGTAGCCTCCCTCCTTTACTCCTCAGTCTTCTGCTTTCCTGACTAGACAGCTTACCCATTCTTTCACCACTGCTTGGTTGGTATCAGCAGAGGTGTATGCAACTTCCTCTTCATCCTGAAATTTCCAGGTTTTTTTTCTCCATGATTTTCTTCAGATTTCCTGTGAAATATCAAGTCCCCCTTATTTGCGAAGTTCTCAGAAGCATCCCACCACAGTCATCCCTGTTTCATACCACTAGAGAATATTTATTTCTCTATAGACTGTGAACTAATACAATGGATCCATGTAGGTTAAAAGCTTTTTTGTGAATATAATTATAATACTGAACTAAGACAAAGCATTCTCAAATGAAATGAATCTTGTAATGACCCCTCTGACACATCATCATTGTCTAATAATACTGAAGACATTACTGAAGGTGCCTTCTCCACCCACATCTACATGATTACCTCTCATTTGCCAAGTGCTATGTGGCACCTATGGGTTTAGTGCTTACCCATGAGTAATTTCTCTCCTACTGCCCCTTTCAAAAGAGAGATTTTGATGTTCGTGAATTACCTTGATCCAAGGAATTGAAGTGCACTTCCCTTCCCTGAACTGAATCTGATTGCCTTCCATTCTCTTGATAATGCATGACCCATATAGATTTATTACTTTCCCCATGAATCTAGTAATAATCTCCCACTGCCATCGAATCCTGACTTGACTGATCATCTGGTCTTTAGTACATAACTGAAAATGACATGTTACACCAACAGTCACTATTGTACTTTTTTTTAAAGGTATCCTTCACACTCTACTGTCTAATTTAACCCCCTTTGCTATGCAACAATGAATAATGCAGGTTTAGTACTTCATTTTTTAACCCTTTGACTGTTTCAGGCCCCTTTCTGAAACTGTCATTCTATGTCGCTCAATTTTTGAAAAAAAAAATTATTTTTTCTTATGAAATGATAGAGAAACTTTTCCCGATGGTAATGACACCAAAAGTTCGAAATTTGGTCGAAAACTCATGGAATTATGCTCCCGCGAAGTTAGGGGTCTGGGCGACATATGCGTATCGGCGATTTCGCCGACTTTGAGCCCTATTTTCAGCCAATTCCATTGTTCCAGTTGACCAAACTCATAGCTATTTCTTTAGAACTCCATTTTATCTATCAGCTGAGTACAAGAAACCTCCCATTTACTAATTTGGACTACCCAGTATGGTGATCAGAAATTGGCAATTTGGCCAATTTCAAGCAAACTAAAAAAGATGCCAATTTCAAAATAGGGTCCAGAATAAACAAGGTAGACATTCGTGGCACTAAAATAACATATGCTCTGTTCATTAGTCACATCTCTAGGCCCCTCTTATATTATTATTGCTTTCTATTTTGATTTTTTATTCATACAAAAAAATACAAAATTTACTGTTATGCAGACTACTGCATTATTGTAAAAATGATATAAATAATATCAGTGCACTAGTGAAAGAATATTAGACTCCCCAGTTGACATGTGGTGTGATTTATTTACTCCTGAACATTGGTAAAAATCGAACATTTCCGCTACTTTGAGCTCAGTTTCAAGGTCGTTTTCATCGTCAAAGTAATGAAAATCATCTCTATTTCTGTAATATGTTTGATATTTTATCACCTAAGACCATGAAAACGCGAATACAATGATAAATACTATACGAAAATACACCTCAAAGTCGGCGTTTTATTCCAAAAAAACGATCAGAGTTTTTTTCTCATTACGCAATGTGTGCTGCAGGATTTTTTTTATGTGGTGCACACTGACCACACCGACCCATTCTCTCACATGTGGGCCTACCAGCTTTCTCCCGCTTGATTTGAAGCCGCTAGAATTATTGAGTATATATACGTCAGAAACATTGGCTCGTAAGACGTATTTATATGTTGAAAACAGTCAAAGGGTTAATGTAATAATAATAATTCCCTAGGTAGTAGGTTGGTAGACAGCAACCGCCCGGGGAGGTACTACCGTCCTGCCAAGTGAGTGTAAAATGAAAGCCTGTAATTGTTTTACATGATGATAGGATTGCTGGTGTTTTTTGTTTGTCTCATAAATATGCAAGATTACAGGTACGTCTTGCTACTTCTACTTACACTTAGGTCACACTACACATACATATACGTACAAGCATATATATACACACACACCCCTCTGGGTTTTCTGCTATTTTCTTTCTAGTTCTTGTTCTTGTTTATTTCCTCTTATCTCCATGGGGAAGTGGAACAGAATTCTTCCTCTGTAAGCCATGCGTGTTATAAGAGGTGACTAAAATGCCGGGAGCAAAGGGCTAGTAACCCCTTCTCCTGTGCAAATTACTAAATTTAAAAAGAAAAACTTTCATTTTTCTTTTTGGGCCACCCTGCCTGGGTGGGATACAGCTGGTTTGTTGAAAAAAAAAATAATAATAATTCAGAGTGCTATGCATGGAGACCTGTATATTCCTCATATCTGCTCATCTGTAAGTTCAGTCTGCTCTTGGAGCTCTGTCCCATCTGTAGGTAATACATCTGGTGAGCAGATAGATGTAAATTGGAAGATTCAGTATTGGCTTTGCTAAATCAATCAGTTAGTTATTGAATCACAAATCACTTGTCTCCCTTCTGGTCATCATAATAAGCCCAGAAGTCCACTTTTCAATTCTCATATACCAAGTACATGAGTGGGTGTGAGTTGGACCTTCTTAGCTTGGGCCAGTAGACCTGTTGCAGTGCTATTTCTTATGTTCTTCAGTATACCTGGAGTATACCTGAAGAGGGTTTCAGGGGTCAATGCCCCTGCAGCCCAGTCTGTGACCAGGCTTCATGGTGGATCAGGGCCTGATCAACCAGGCTGTTACTGTTGACTGCACACAACCCGATGTACAAACCACAGCCCAGCTGGTCAGGTACTGACTTGAGGTGTCTGTCCAGCACCTTCTTGAAGACAGCCAGGGGTCTGTTCGTAATCCCCCTTATGTATACTGGGAGGCAGTTGAACAATCTTGGGCCCCTGACACTTATTGTGTTGTTTCTTATCATGCTAGTGGCACCCCTGCTTTTCATCGGGGGGATGCTGCATCATCTGCCAACTCTTTTGCTTTCATAGGGAGTGATTTTCGTGTGCAAGTTTGGTACTAATCCCTCTAGGATTTTCCGTTTTTTTTTCTTTTTTTTGTATTAACACATTGGCCGTTTCCCACCAAGGCAGGGTGGCTCAAAACAGAAAAACTTTCATCATTCACTCCATCACTGTCTTGCCAGAGGCATGCTTACACTACAGTTATAAAACTGCAACATTAACACCCCTCCTTCAGAGTGCTGGCACTGTACTTCCCATCTCCAGGAATCAAGTCCGGCCTACCGGTTTTCCTGAATCCCTTCATAAATGTTACCTTGCTCACACTCCAACAGCACGTCAAGTCCTAAAAACCATTTGTCTCCATTTTCTCCTATCCAACACACTCACGCATGCCTGCTGGAAGTCCAAGCCCCTCGCACACAAACCTCCTTTACCCCCTCCCTCCAACCTTTCCTAGGCCAACCTCTACCCCGCCTTCCCTCCACTACAGATTTATACACTCGAAGTCATTCTATTTTGTTTCATCTTCTCTGCATGTCAAAACCATCTCAATAACCCCTCCTCGGCCCTCTGGATAATAGTTTTGATAATCCCACACCTCCTCCTAATCTCCCAACTACGGATTCTCTGCATTATATTCACTCCACACATTGCCCTCAGACATGACATCTCCACTGCCTCCAGCCTTCTCCTTGTTGCAACATTCACCACCCATGCCTCACACCCATGCAAGAGCGTTGGTATAACTATACTCTCATACATTCCCCTCTTTGCTTTCATGGGCAAAGTTCTTTGTCTCCACAGACTCCTAAGTGCACCACTCAGCTTTTCCCCCTCGTCAGTTCTGTGATTCACCTCATCTTTCATAGACCCATCTGCTGACACGTCCACTCCCAGATATCTGAACACATTCACCTCCTTCATACTCTCTCCCTCCGATCTGATATCCAGTGTTCCGTTACCTATTTTTTTTTGGTTATCCTCATCACCTTACTCTTTCCTATATTCACTTTCAATTTCCTTCTTTTATGTACCCTACCAAACTCATCAACCAACCTCTGCAACTTCTCTTCAGAATCTCCCAGAAGCACAGTGTCATCAAGGGTATAATCATGTATCTCCTGCTAAGCCACAAGGACTTTGCTGTATAGTCCTTGTGGCTTAGCGCTTCTTTTTGATTATAATAATAATAATAATCCTGCCTGCATTCTAGGGAGTACAGGTTGAGGATTATTATTATTATAATCAAAAAGAAGTGCTAAGCCACAAGGGCTATACAGCTGTTGAGGAACTTCAAGCATTCCCAGTAATTGAGGTGTTTTATCGCCACCCAAAAATTATTCCTTCACTGGTGACTAGTTGTAACTTTGTCCCTGAACCCATCTGTCTGGACTCCCACTGAGATTTCACTTTGTATTCCATTCATTGCATTGCTCCTGAAGACATGCTTGCAATTTTCAGCATGAAAGGCCTTGAGCATCTTGACTCTTCCCTTCGTGGTTGTTGTGCATTGTTTATTGCTTATTTGCAGTTTGTAATAGGAATGAGTGGAGGCAAGTGACTTTTATGACTTGATGTGTTGTTGTAGTGTGAACAAGGTAATATTTATGAAGGGATTCAGGAAAACTGGTTAGCCGGACTTGAATCCTACATGTGGTAAGTACAGTTCCTGCACTGTGAAGGAGGGGTAAGGATATTTGAAATTTGTAGGGGCATCTGAACTATAGTATATCAGCGACTCCTCAAGGGAGGTTCCTTGACGCTGGTGAGGGGCTCTTGATCTGAGGAATTGGATCTGTGCTCCAGACCACTGAATTGAGTCTGAATGCTATCGAATACTATCGAAGATACGGTACTATGTTCCACAGTCAGCCCTCCTGGCCCTATATCACTCTCTTATTTACCCCTATCTCACCTATGGAATTTGTGCATGGGGCTCAACAACAATAAACCATCTCAGACCACTAATTACCCAACAAAAGGCTGCAGTCAGAATGATAACAAATTCTCACTACAGACAGCACACTCCACCAATATTCAAAACACTAAACCTACTCACCATACAAAACATCCATACTTATTACTGCACCTATTACATACATAGAACACTTAACTCTGATATTAACCCTCCCCTCAAATATCTTGCCAACCTCAACAGAACACATGACCATAACACAAGGCACAGATCACTCTTTGATGTTCCTCGTGTCCATCTCACGCTATGCAAAAACTCAATGCACATAAAAGGCCCTAAAATCTGGAATTCATTACCTGTAAATATAAAAGAAACACTACCTATTATAAATTCAAGTCTCTTCTCAAAGATCACTTACTCACCCAAAACCAAATAAATACTGAATAACTGAACCTTATAAATTGTATATCTTAAATGTTTCTCATAATTATATCACATAAATATTAAACCTAAGACCCAATCTAACTTTGTTATTTTTTAAATACACTACCTAACAGAATACTCCATTCTACTGAATGTACAGCAATGCATGCAACCATATGACCTGTCTTTGTAATACTCATTTGTGCTTTATTGTTATCTGTTTACAATAATGTTTTATCACTGATTACATCATTGCTTAGTTAATCTTAAGTTAATTTTAAGCCAGCCCGTAATGCTATGCATGTAAGTGGCTTTGGCATGCTGCTCTTACCTGTATTTTTTTGTACCTCTGTATGTTCAAATTATTAAATAAATAAATAAATAAATAAATAAATGCCTTCCATCCCTTCCCACCACAGGCGCTGTGTAATCCCTATGGGTTTAGCGCTCTCCATGATAATAACGTATCAGCACACCTCTGGCAATACAGTGATGGAGTGATTGATGGTGAAAGTGTTTTCTTCTTTTCTGGTCAACCTACGCTGTATACCCCTCAAGGAAGGTTCCTTGATGTTGGTGAGGGGCTCTTGATTTAGGGAATTGGATCTGTGCTCCAGTTCCCCGAATTAAGCCTGAATGCCTTCCACATCCCCCCCCCCCGGCGCTGTATAATCCTCCGGGTTTAGCGCTTCCCCTTTATAATAATAATAATAATACGTTGTATATATATTTATATATACTGAAAAATTATTTAAATACCTGACCCATTCGGGTTTAGCAGTTATTATTATTTAAATACCATATTTTCGGGAAGGAAAGTATTCCTGATGTCTGTGGATGAATTAGGGTCTCAAATTATCCTTAGAATAATCGAATTAATGAACTACAATAGGTCGATTACCCGCAACGCTGTACGTAATATGGACTGTAAAAAATGTTACAATATAGTATACATTTCTATGTATACCTACGTATTTGTATTAAAATATTAATTATATGATTGATTGGTCGTGAAGTTCATTGGTGTCAAGACAATTTAACAAAGAAATTAAACGAGAAGTTCGAAGGATGAGATGCCAACAGATTACGATAAAGACACTTAAGTAATTAAGTTTATTTAGGTACAGGCACACAGAAGTACAGTTATCATACATAATAACATACTTAACAATTCGCAGACATGTTAAATTACCTAGGGAACCCCCCCAAAAATCAGACGTAATGATTTATTTCCAATGAGATCCATGTATTAAAAACCACCTTTGGCATCAAGATAATTTTTTTTCCAAGTCTCCAAGCGAAACGTTATCTTAACGTTCCCACGCTGATTCGGGTATTTTTTTGTAAAAATAAAGTGTGTTGGGCCCCCTAGTGTAGAATGTGTGGTGTGTGGGGCGAGCAAGAGATGGCAGCAGCGGCGCCTCCCTCACCCTAGCCTGGCTGACACACACAAGCGGTCAGTACTTTTCTCGTTACTACCACTCTTATCACTCCAACTTTAGTGTTTCTAGTCGATATCCGTGGCCGTGAAACGTGATGGAATGGTCTGAGACCTGCGGAGTAGAGAGTAGATGTAGTTAAGGGAGAGAGGAGTAGTTGGTGTGGATGTGCTGGTCAGGTGGTGGGAACATGGCCTTGTCTTGAAACCTTTAAATGCTTCCTCTGCTATTTCCTTGACTTACTGTGGTCTTCGTGGTAATTTTTGTGAGCTCATTGAACATTCTACGGTATATTGAGTATACGTACTACCAGAGAAAATTGATTTTGGTGCTATTAAACCCTGTGACAACAGGCCAGGATCATCAACGTGTCCAGTCATGGACAATACAATATCATCAAACGGGTATTATTTTCTCTTCTAGTTCAATATGGAATTGATTTTATTTATACGATTTGAAAGTAAGAGACAAATGCAGCCTACATTAAACAATTTTTTTTATATAAAATCTTTAAATACACACTCAGTTTGTTTGACAATTTCGATTTTTAAAAAGATTGTAAGTAAAGTTTATTTAGGCAGAGGTATACATAAATACAATTATTATACAGAGTGTAACTTACCTAGGATAACCCAAATAAGTCAAAGTGACTTATTTCCATTGGGGTTCTTGTAATATTATTTAAACCTTAAAAGTTAAAACAGCTAAGTAATCCTGCTTAAGCATTAGAGTTGTACAGATGGGTAAAATAAACTGCCAAGTAGGTGATTAAGCAAATTCTTTACATGGCTTTAAAAATAGGTGAGAAAAATAATTGGACAAAGTTCATTGAGGGTTGGACTTGACCAGCAGTACAAATACTCCAATTTGGTGATTGCTGACTGTTGCTCCCTGCTGCATTTTTGGCCAGAAATTATAGTTTGAAATGGGCAAGTGTTCAGTGATTTGTGCCTTTGAGGTAGTTTTACGTTTCACAAATGAAAGCAAGAACCAAAACCTAGCCATTGTGGTAGTCTACAAGCCTCTGGATGCAATGTCCCAACAATTCCAGGAACAGCTGTTGAAAATTGACCACTGGAAAATCTTCCAGCTCCTGCCATCAACATTTTGCTCCTGGGGG
>NC_091332.1:4133009-4205509 GCF_038502225.1 Cherax quadricarinatus
AAAATCCCTTTTGTCTACACATTCTGGCCACAGTTTCTTCCAAGCAGAGTTCAAGGTCTTCTTAGTCACTCCCTCCCAAGCCTTACCTATAAGGTTTACACAATTGAGGATATTAAAGTGCTCTCTCCAAAACTCTCTTAGAGTCAGTTGAGTTTCTGAGGTCACTACAAAGCACCTTTCAAACAGAGCTTTTGTGTACAGTTTTTTGAAGTTTGCAATAACCTGCTGGTCCATGGGCTGCAGGAGAGGAGTGGTATTAGGAGGCAAAAACTTCACCTTAATGAATTTCATGTCCCCATAAAGTCGCTCTGCCACGTCTGTAGGATGACCAGGGACATTGTCTAACACCAGGAGGCACTTAAGTTCTAATTTCTTTTCAGTTAGGTAATCTTTCACATTGGGGGCAAATGCATGGTGTAACCAGTCATAGAAAAAGTCCCTAGTGACCAATGCCTTACTGTTTGCCCTCCACAGCACACACAAATTCTCCTTGAGGACATTCTTTTGACTGAACGGTCTGGGAGTTTCAGAGTGATACACTAATAAAGGCTTCACTTTGCAATCACCAGTAGCATTGGAACACATCAACAAAGTAAGCCTGTCTTTCATAGGCTTATGTTCTGGGAGTGCCTTTTCCTCCTGAGTAATGTAGGTCCTGCTTGGCATTTTCTTCCAAAACAGGCCTGTTTCATCACAATTAAACACTTGTTCAGGTTTCAGTCCTTCACTGTCTATGTACTCCTTGAATTCCTGCACATATTTTTCAGCTGCTTTGTGGTCCGAACTGGCAGCCTCACCATGCCTTATCACACTATGTATGCCACTACGCTTCTTAAATCTCTCAAACCAACCTTTGCTGGCCTTAAATTCACTCACATCATCACTAGTTGCAGGCATTTTTTTAATTAAATCCTCATGCAACCTCCTAGCCTTTTCGCTTATGATCGCTTGAGAGACGCTATCTCCTGCTAGCTGTTTTTCATTTATCCACACCAATAAGAGTCTCTCAACATCTTCCATCACTTGCGATCTCTTGTTTCGAAAACACAGTTAAACCTTTGGCAAGAACAGCTTCCTTGATTGCCTTTCTGTTGCCCACAATAGTAACGATGGTTGATTTGGGTTTCTTGTACAACCTGGCCAGGTCGGCGACACGCACTCCACTTTCATACTTATCAATGATCTCTTTCTTCATCTCTATAGTACATAATTCTCACCCTTATTGCTGTAGGGTTGGCACTAGAAGCTTTCTTGGGGCCCATGGTCACTTATTTTGCAGATAAAATCACCAAAAACACTGTAATTATACGAAATGTTCCGATTGTATGCTTGGATGTTACCGTGGAGGCTGGCTGGTAAACAATGCCACCGGCGGCACATGTGAGGCTGGCTAAGGGCGCACATTGGACGCGTCTCGGACGAACAGTGGTGAGCGGGTTTTTGAGCGGTATGCGAGGCAAAATTTTTGCGATAAAAGCGAGCGGTATGCGGATTAAACGTTATGTGATGCCAACGGTATGCGGGGGGTCCACTGTATATAGTTTCAGTATTGGAGTATCACAGGCCAACTTATGACTAGTTAAGATTCATTATTTTGAGATTGAGATTGATATTTCTGTTTATGGTCAAATGGGTGAGTGAATGTAAGTGTTAACCACCAGGTGGTATTCGTGTAATTAGTTGACAGGGTGTATCAGGGAGATAAGATGTTTTCTGATGGTAGTTTTGAAGGTGATGAATGTGTCTGCAGTTTTAGAATTTTCAGGTAGGGTGTTCCAGATTTTAGAGCCTTTGACATACATTGAATTTTTGTAAAGGTTTAGTCGGACACGGGGAATGTCAGAGATGTTTGTGTCTGGTGTTGTGCCTGTGGGTTCTGTCACAACTATCAAGAAAGCGTTTTAGGTCAAGGTTAATATTGGAATTTAAGGTCCTGTAGATGTAGATTGCACAGTAGTAAGTGTGGATGTACTGAACAGGGAGTAAGTTTAGATCTATGAAGAGTGGGGGGGGGGTGTTGCCAGGGATGGGATTTAGTGATTATTCTTACTGCGGCTTTTTGTTGGGTTATTATTGGCTTTAGGTGTGTTGCTGCAGTTGAACCCCAAGCACAGATAGCATAGGTGAGGTATGGATATATAAGTGAATGGTATAGTGTGAGAAGGGCAGTTTGCGGCACGTAGTATCGTATCTTGGAGAGGATCCCAACCGTTTTTGGATACTTTTTTGGTTATGTGTTGGATATGGGTGCTGAAGTTCAGGTTGTTGTCGAGGTATAGGCCTAGGAATTTGCCCTCATTATGCCTGGCAATTAGAGTGTTGTCGATCTTAACCCTTTGACTGTTTTCGACGTATAAATACGTCTTATGAGCCAATGTTTCTGACGTATATATACTCAATAATTCTAGCGGCTTCAAATCAAGCGGGAGAAAGCTGGTAGGCCCACATGTGAGAGAATGGGTCTGTGTGGTCAGTGTGCACCACATAAAAAAAATCCTGCAGCACACATTGCGTAATGAGAAAAAAAAAACTCTGATCTTTTTTTTTGGAATAAAACGCCGACTTTGAGGTGTATTTTCGTATAGTATTTATCGTTGTATTCGCGTTTTCATGGTCTTAGGTGATAAAATGGAAAACATATTACAGAAATAGAGATGATTTTCATTACTTTGACGATGAAAATGACCTTGAAACTGAGCTGAAAGTAGTGGAAATGTTCGATTTTTACCAATGTTCAGGAGTAAATAAATCGCACCACACGTCCAATACACGTCAACTGAGGAGTCTAATATTCTTTCACTAGTGCACTGATATTATTTATACCATTTTTACAATAATGCAGTAGTCTGCATAACAGTAAATTTCGTATTTTTTTGTAAGAATAAAAAATCAAAATAGAAAGCAATAATATAAGAGGGGCCTAGAGATGTGACTAATGAACAGAGCATATGTTATTTTAGTGCCACGAATGTCTACCTTGTTTATTCTGGACCCTATTTTGAAATTGGCATCTTTTTTAGTTTGCATGAAATTGGCCAAATTGCCAATTTCTGACCACCATATTGGGTAGTCCAAATTAGTAAATGGGAGGTTTCTTGTACTCAGCTGATAGATAAAATGGAGTTCAAAAGAAATAGCTATGAGTTTGGTCAACTGGAACAATGGAATTGGCTGAAAATAGGGCTCAAAGTCGGCGAAATCGCCGATACGCATATGTCGCCCAGACCGCTAACTTCGCAGGAGCATAATTCCATGAGTTTTCAACCAAATTTCGAACTTTTGGTGTCATTACCATCAGGAAAAGATTCTCTATCATTTCATAAGAAAAAATAATTTTTTTTTTCAAAAATTGAGCGACATAGAATGACAGTTTCAGAGAGGGGCCTGAAACAGTCAAAGGGTTAATGTTAATTTGCGCATCTCCTGCTCTGCTTCCAAACATAATGTAGTAGGTTTTGTCAGTGTTAAGCGTAAGTTTATTGGCTGTCATCCAAGTCGATATTTTGATCAGCTCATTAACCCTTTCAGGGTCCAAGGCCAAAATCTGAAGTCACGCACCAGTGTCCAAGAATTTTCAAAAAAAAAAAATTGTTATTTTTTTCTTATGAAATCGTAGAGAATCTTTTTGTGAAGGTAATAAAACAAAAAGTACGAAATTTGGTGGAAAATTGACAAAATTATGCTCTCGCGAATTTTGATGTGTCATCTATATTTACGAATCGGCGATTTTGCCGACTTTGACTCCCATTTTAGGCCAATTACATTATTTCAGTGAACCAAATTCTTAGCTATTTCACTAGTATTACTTCTATTCTATCGATTGAGCACAAGAAATCGCCAAGTCAACTGTTTCAACTACAAAATAAAGTGATCGGAAATTGTTAATTTGGCCAATTTAACACAAAGTTCAAAATATTCCAATTTCAAAATAGGCTCCAGAATAAACAATGTAGGTATTCCTGGAACTAAACTAACATTTCCTCTGTTCATTAGTTACATTTTGAGGCTTTACAAATAAATTCCATTTTGATTTTTTATTCACATAATGAATTTTTATTCGCACCAAAAAATAGAAGATTTACTGTTATGCAATACTGTAATAATTGTATAAATATCATCACCATATTTGTGAATGTATATTAGACCCACCAGCTGGTGTGTATTAGACGTGTGAGGTCGTTTGTTTACTCTTGAATATCGTCAAAAATTTAACATTTCCGCTACTTTGAGCTCAGTTTCAAGCCATTTCCAGTGCTAAAACCAATCAAAATCATCTCTATTTCTGTAATATGTCTTCCATTCTAGCAAATGAGACCAAGAAATCGCAAATACAACTATAAAAAACATACGAAAAAACACTGCAAAGTCGCTGTTTTAATCGAAAAATCGTGATTTCAGTTTTTTTCTCTCATACACAGTGTGCTGCAGGATCTGTTTTATGTGGTGCACACATACCACATAGATGTATTCTCTCATATCTAGGCCCAAATGTACCGCTCACAGTTTATCAGAGTGAACTGAGCTCATGGTGTAGATCTACGGTTTGGACACTCACCGTAAAGCCGTAGATCTACAGGACGGACCCTGAAAGGGTTACCAATGGTGTTGAGGGTGGCAAGATTAGGGTGAGAGATGACATAAGTCGTGTCGTCAGCAAAGAGAATGGGGTTCAGGTGTTGAGATACGTTTGGGAGATCATTGATGTATATGAGGAAGAGCAGGGGACCAAGGACACTTCCCTGTGGAACTCCAGTATCAAGTGGCTGTGTTGTTGATGTGTCTTTAATGGTGACATACTGATACCTATTAGTAAGGTAAGATTTGAAATATGCAAGCGCATGGCCTCTTATATCATAATGGTCAAGTTTGTGGAGTAGGATGCCGTGCTCTACTGTGTCAAAAGCTTTTCTTAGGTCAATAAAAATTCCTAGTAATAGCCAATACAGTGGAGCCTCATTAAATGACCAGTTCCCTACTCGAACAAAGCTCAGCACTCGACCAAACAAATGTGACCTGTCAGAACTTCACTGTAAACTATTTTGTGTTTCTTTGCATTTTTTGGTGTTATTTGTATAAACTAGTCACCATGGAGCCTACGACGATTAGTGATACCAGCCAACCAAACAAAATTGGTTGGGAAGAACTTGTTCGATACTCAAACGGAGTGGCACTTGAACTCCCTTCGGGAATGAATAAAGGTTGCATACCAAGGTTCCACTATACATTCATAAAAACGCCTCAAGTTGCTATTTTAACAGACTTTGGAAATATGGGACAAAATATTCTTAAGAACATAAGAAAGGAGGAACACTGCAGCAGGCCTGTTGGCCCATACTAGGCAGATCCTGGGTGAATTGATTCAGAAACAGGCAAAGTCCATTGGTTAGAGAATTCTCCATTTTGTAAATAACAAAAAAGGCACAATACCGTGACTGGAACGATACACAAATAACCCGCACATAAAAGAGAAGCTTACGACGACGTTTCGGTCCGACTTGGTTAGTGTGACTTTGGCAACGGTCCAAGTCGGACCGAAACGTCGTCGTAAGCTTCTCTCTTTTATGTGCGGGTTATTTGTGTATTCTCCATTTTGATTATGGCAAAATTCTCTCGCCCTCTATTCTTCACAATCCTAGTTACTGACCACCTGCTCCTCCCTGTTAGCCCATTATGTAATGTATTCATTCTTTTTGGTATTATGTAGTGTATTCATTCTTTTTGATACTGATGTCCTATTTCTCTGTTTTTGTACATGTCTGTCTGTTTTTGTGGCAGACCTATATATATTTTAGTACTGTGTTTTAAAGAGATTGTATTGAAATTTTTCTAGACATAAGAACAGGTAAGTAGTGTTACTGGAAGCTTCATTGATGCAAGTTCCACATAACTGCATCTATCTGTGCCATAACAAAAATTGAGGAACACTGCAGTAGGCCTATCAGCCCATGCTAGCAGTTCTTTCTCAAACCCATTCCCTCTCAGTTGTAAGAACATATGAATGGGGGAGCACTACAGTAAGTTGACTGGTCCATGCTAGGCAGGTCTTACTCATTTAATAACAAAGAATAATAGCTTGTTAATTTTATGTTATAGTTAAATTTAAAATACAAAACTTATAGTGTGTTAATGAGTGAAAATTTTTATTCCTTGCAGCAAGATGAGCAGTTCAGAAGAGGTATCGTGGATTGCGTGGTTCTGTGGCCTTAGAGGAAATGAATTCTTCTGTGAGGTAAATGGGTTCTCATTACAGTTTTTCTTTTTTTGCTTAACACATGTATAGTTTATTTACTTAATGAGACTGCAGTTTATAAAGTGAAGGGACCATTAACGTGTATTTCATATTTAGTTTTTTTTTTTTAATAGATTTTTAAAAAAGTGAGAATTGGTTATATTCTATTAACCCTTTGACTGTTTTGGTCATATATATACGTCTTATGAGCCACCGTGTTTGACGTATATACTGTATACTCATAAATTCTAGCGGCTTCAAATCAAGCAGGAGAAAGTTGGTAGGCCCACATATGAGAGAATGGGTCTGTGTGGTCAGTGTGCACCATATGAAAAAAATCCTGGAGCACGCAATGCTTAATGAGAAAACAAAACTCCGATCTATTTTTTTTTTTAATTAAAATGCCGACTTTGTGATCTATTTTCATATAGTATTTATGGTTGTATTCTTGTTTTCTTGGTCTCATTTGATAGAATGGAAAACGTATTATAGAAATAGAGATGATTTTGATTGGTTTTACTATGAAAAGAACCTGGAAATGGAGCTCAAAGTAGGGGAAATGTTTGATTTTTGCCGGTGTTCAAAAGTAAACAATTGATGTCATTGTCCAGTAAATGTCCAACTAGCCATTCTAATATGCAGTCATGAATGGGTTGACATTATTTGTACAATTATTACAGTATTGCAGTAGTCTGCATAACAGTAAATCTTCTATTTTTTGTTTGAATAAAAATTCAAAATAGAAAGCAAGAGTAATATCAGAGGGGCCTGGAGACATGGCTGATGAACAAAGAAAATGTTATTTTAGAGCCAGGAATGTCTGCATTGTTCATTCTGGACCTTGTTTTGAAATTGTCATATTTTTTAATTTTCGTGAAATTGGCCAAATTGCAAATTTCTGACCACGTTATTTGGTAGTTGAAATTGGTAAGTGGGCAGTTTCTTGTACTCAATCGATAGAAAAAATGGGGTTCTAAAGAAATAGCTGTGAGTTTGGTCAACTGGAACAATGGAATTAGCTGAAAATAGGGCTCAAAGTGGGCGAAATCGCCGATTTGTAAATTACGCTCTCGCTAACTTTGCGAGAGCGTAATTCTGTCAGTTTTCCATCAAATTTCGTTCTTTTGGTGTCATTACAATCGGGAAAAGATTCTCTATCATTTCATAAGAATCTTTTTTTTTTTTTTTTTTTTTTTTTTTATTTTTTTTTTTTTTTTTTTTTTTTTTTTTAAATTTTGCGACACCAAGAGACACCTCAGGATTGGGGGTTGTGACAGTCAAGGGGTTAAACTTTCATGATACAGGAATTTCAGTTAATTACTCATGTTCTGTTTTAGGTGGATGAGGACTACATTCAAGATAAGTTTAACCTAACAGGCCTGAATGAGCAGGTTCCTCATTATCGCCAAGCCCTCGATATGATTCTTGACCTTGAACCAGGTATTATTGTTTTATTTTATACAAATGATAGCTATTAATATATTGGGAAAATAACTAGAATTTGTGCTTATTGTTGACAGTTTTAAGCAACTTTCATTATTGTGGTTGTCATAGTTATTATAATCATAATTATTTCTGCCAGATGAAGAGGAAGAGATTCCCCACCAGAGTGACCTTATAGAGCAGGCAGCTGAGATGCTGTATGGTCTCATACACGCACGTTACATCCTTACAAACAGAGGTATTGCGCAAATGATTGAGAAGTATCAGGCTGGTGACTTTGGTCATTGTCCAAGAGTTTATTGTGAGAATCAGGTATGTTTAATTAGGTTTTTATAGTTGAATTCTTAGCAATATGAGAGTCACATGTTACATTGAGTACAGCCACTCATCACTTAGCAACATACTCATTTACCAATGACTTTGACGTACGATGGACTCTCTGACCAGTATGCATCCCTAAATAATGTATATTAGAGCTGATTTCCTCCGTTATGTTTATGCTACTGTATAAACATTTAAAAATGTTATAAATATCAGAAATGGTTGACATAAACCCACTACCATTATAGTATGCTCCTTGCTTAACAATTAATTTTTATCGACCTGATCTTAGGAACGGAACTCCGTTGTTAAGTGAGGAGAGGCTCTAATAATAATAATCGTTCAGGGACGCTATAAATGTTGTATGTTGCATTATTATAGACAATTTTGTTAGCCCACTTATGATGGATTTTGTATGCCTTCACTCTGTCTCCCTAAAAATGGTGTGTTATGTGAGAGTTATTTACTCTACTGTACCAACATGAAGACAACTTGTACATGATGTAGGCTGTTTGCATTGTGGGGAAAAAAAAGTTTCGCAAATGCATGCATAATATGAAATGAATGCATGTGAACTGCAAGTGGACAGGTATTAATACGTGTTTGTCTGACCACCCACCACCTGTTCACTCTCTGCCTATTTAAATGCCAAGTTAGAAATGGTTAAACTGTGAACAGGGTATGTCAGTGGCAATAAGCATAATAATTGCTCTGGGGCACTTTAGATGTCTATTACATTATTATAGATATTTTCATTAATCCATCTATGACTTCCTACAGTAAATTCTACTCATCTCTCACCCTACATTAAGACTACAAATACTTTAAGGTACAGTAGTCCCCCCTTATCCGTGGGGGATACATTCCAAGGCCTACTTTGGATAGTAGCAAACCTTATATATAAGTCCTTTTTTTATTTACATTCATACCTATGCTAAAAGTTTAACTGATAAATTATGCATAATAAGTCAAGAATTAGCACTTTTTCACTGATGGGAAGCACTTCACACCTTCTCTTAGGCTTTGAAGAACTGCCACCATCACAACTTTTGTGCAATTATTAAGCAAAATTAAGGGTTATTTTTAAGCCACGGTACACCGTGGATAACAGAAACCGCATCCATTGATATGGACGTTCTACTGTGTGTATTTATTTTTTTATTCCTAGTTCTATTGCTGACTTAATATATGATAGTGTAAACATATTATCACTGCTCATTTAAGTATGTCAATGACACTAAATGATGAGTTTCATTTTATTGGACTTGAATGATAGTTGATCTCAAGCTGTTTCTCTGCTATTTGGAGTTAATTGTCTGGACATATACATGTAAATCATAGGTCGGTTCTGATATTTGTCTTGTTGGCAGCTGTTTTCATTTTATACATAATTTCTTTTCAGCCCATGCTGCCTATTGGATTGAGTGATGTTCCTGGTGAGGCTATGGTGAAGCTCTACTGTCCAAAATGCTGTGATGTATACACACCAAAATCTTCAAGGCATCATCATATCGATGGAGCATATTTTGGTACAGGATTTCCACACATGCTTTTTATGGTCCATCCAGAGTATAGACCAAAGAGGCCTGCTAACCAGTTTGTACCCCGGCTATATGGTTTCAAGATACATCCAATGGCATATCAGATTCAGCAACAAGCAGCAGCAAATTTTAAAGCACCTATGAGAGCTATTAACTATAATAATGGAAAACGCTAATAATAGTTAATACTAAATAATTTTATGATAACTATTATGATTAAAACTAAACACATTGTTACTCCTAACCAAATTAGTGATTTTTTTTTTCCCCCAAACCAAAAGGAGTCCCTTAAATGTATTGCTTTATTTCAGATGTGACTTAGTTAATAGTTTTTTTTTTTTTTGTGCATTCCTTACAAATGGTGCAAATGAGTTGTGTGCCAACATGAAAATTTATTTTGAGACCATGAGAATGATAAAATTAAGTATGAAAGGGTGAAGTTGGTAGCACAAATTTTATAGCAATGGACGTGACTGGGAGGTCTCTGCATGGCAAGTCGACTGTACACATTCCGGAAGAGTCCATTACCTCACTCCTTAATCACCTCTGGAGCCATGGAGTGACCTCCCCATTGATGAATTTTGGATACCATTTTCACAGCATACATGGTATTTACCAAGAATGATGTAAGTTTGGCTTTCAACTTTAGGTAACTTCTAATAAAATGTAAATATATATTCCATTGTACAGTTTCAGTATTAAATCCCTGTCTTAAGACATTGATATTGAGATTTTAAAATTACTTCAGCTCAGGATCTGATAGGGAAATGTGTATTGGGATTGAAAGTAAAATTAAAGAATATTATATACGGTCAGTTGTTCCTAGTATGGCTTCTTGTCAAGTTAATGTGTAAAATAACCTTATATATTGTATTTGATATACATTACTATGGCTTTAACCCTTTCAGGGTCCGTCCCGTAGATCTACGGCTTCACGTTGAGTGTCCAAACCGTAGATCTACGCCAAAATTCTAGCGCCATCAAATTTAGTGCGAAAGCGCTCATAGGCCTACATGTGAGAGAACGGGTCTACGTGGTGGGTGTGCGCCATAAACAAAAAATCTAGGCGTCCGCATAGCATTGTGGGAACGCCGGCTCAGTTACCCTTGTTCACCATGCCTCGTCGCAAGTCAGCTCTCACTCCCCGGAAAATTGGGACTCTCCTCTTCCTATCTGATAGTTCTGACACTGATGGAAGTGGAAATGAAGACGAATTCTATGGCTTTGATCAGTTAGTGACCGAAAGGAATGACCAGGATATCGATAATAGTGCAGAAAACCCTGACGATCCTCAACCTTCTACCTCTGGTGTGGGCACTCGTGACCCACGGTCGGTTGTGCCTCAACCCAAGAGAAAACTAATATTTTCGCGTGGCCAGGCCTCTGACTTCAGTAATGATGATGATAGTGACGTGGATTGTGATTTTATTGCGCTTGACGATCATTTGAGTAGTGATAGTGAGGAATCATATTCACCAGTGAAGCATCGGTATGTTCGCCGCCGCATGCGCTCGGGTAGTGTACCCTATGCTGTGCCCAGGGGACGGAGTACATCCCAGAGTACATCCCGTGGCCCTACACCAGTTTTAGATAGTGATAGTGAGGATGATGTGGCTATACTTGGCATGGATAGACCACAGGCATCAGTGGATGGTGGTAGTGGTGATGGTAGTGGCACCGCCATGCGTGACTCACCAGCAAAGGCTGGGACCCACGCTGCTGACTCGTCAGTTCAAGGTCAAAGCAGAGCGTCAGCCACCAGCCCACCACAACCACCCGCACAACCAGCCTATGATGTCCAGTATCCACCAGCAAACCGTATCTGGGATTGGCAGCAAAATCCCAATTTTGTTCCCAAGCCTCACCACTTTGATGACTCTCAAAGTGGAATTCTACCTACTTGTCCCCTTGGAACCACAGCCAATGAACTGGAATTCTTTGAATTATTCTTTGACCAGCCATTGATGGAAACTATTGTCAGGGAAAGTAATAAGTATTTTGAGTACACCATGGCAAATACGACTGTTGCAGAAATGTATTTGCTTTTTGCAACAATACTGCTTATGCCTCATGTCTATAAGCATAATATAAAAGCATACTGGTCCACAGATTGGCTAATTTCTACCCCGGTCTTCAGTGAAATCATCCCAGTGAACAGGTTTATCTTACTCTTACGTATGTTGCACTTCTCTGACAAAACCAGGCCTGACAGAAGTGACAGGTTATACAAGATTAGAAATGTTTTCATGTATCTCAAACAAAAGTTCAGCATATACTTTTATCCATTCAAGAATCTTGTAATTGACGAGTCTTTGATTTTGTTCAAAGGTAGACTGTCATTCAAGCAGTATATACCGAGCAAGAGGAAATGCTTTGGTATAAAACTGTTTGTACTCTGTGACTGTGACAGTGGCCTGGTGTTGGATATTGTTGTATACACGGGAAGTAAAACATTGAAAGATACCAAGATGTTATTGGGTATCTCAGGTGATGTAGTGAGAAACATGATGGCACCTTATCTTGGTAAGGGGCATACATTATGTACTGATAACTGGTACACAAGCCCATTACTCAGTGATTTCATGCGAGTGAACAAGACAGATGTGTGTGGCACAGTGCGTTCTAATTGTAAACATATGCCCAGGCTCAATGCAGGTGCTCGTGGTGATGACGTGCAGGTGTTTACTGCCAATGACATCATGGCATTACGGTGGCATGACAAACGAGATGTCACATTGTTGACAGCCATTCACCGTAATGAAATGCAAGACAGTGGCAAAGTTGATCGAGTGACTAATGAACGCATTCGAAAACCAGTGACTGATTGATTGATTGGTTGACAAATGTGACATGCAGATTGGTTTTGTTGACTGTGTTCGTAAGAGTTACAAGTGGTGCATGAAACTTTTCTTCCATCTCATGGACATTTCAATACTCAATGCATATAATATGTACCAAATAAAGACTGGCAATAGACCACCGTATGGTGAGTTTTGTTTGTCTGTTGTCAGACAACTCATAATGAAGTACCAGGTAAGAACACCTGCTATACAACAAGGTCCTCGAATTACTCAGGATATACCCAAGTGTTTGAGGAGGGAAGGTGATCATTTCATAATACAGCTTCCTTCAACTCAGAAGAGATGAATCGTCTGTGCACAAACAAAATGACGGCAACAAAGACGCAAAGACACTCGGTTTATGTGTGAGGAATGTAAGGTACCTCTGTGCATGGTGCCTTGTTTCAAGGAGTTCCACAAGCTCCAGCAGTTCTAAAACCATGTCCAGTGATTGTAAATATGTAAATATATGATAGAACATTAGTATTATACAAGATTTGTGCATGTTTATTGTAAACAACAGTGGTAAACAATATCATAATAACTTTAGTGCAGTTATTGTGTTCAATAGTGAGTTTATATATATATACATTATATACAGTATTGGTCTCTCAGGCCCCAAATGTTAGTAGGAAAAGAAAAGAATTGGAAAAGAAAAGGAAAAACTATAAAAACTGCTAAATAATGTAATGCGCGTATGTGGAATTCGCCGATGTTGCTGCCACATCATTTTGGACAAAGTTCTTGGCACTGTATCTCGGTAAGTACTGATCAGAATTTTTTTTTTTGTCTTATTACCGTCACAAAAATATGCTCTTTAATTCTGTAAGATTTTTTTTTTTTTTTTTTTTTTTTTTTTTTTTTTTTTTTTTTTTTTTTTTTTTTTTTTGCTTTGGACCCTGAAGGGGTTAAGCTACAGAATTATAGCCTAGTAAATTTTAAACATTCTGAAGGTAGTTAACCCTTTGACTGTCGCGGCCGTATATATACGTTTGCGAGGTACCGTGTTTGACGTATATATACTCATAAATTCTAGCGGCTTCAAATCAGGCAGGAGAAAGCTAGTAGGCCCACATGTGAGAGAATGGGTCTGTGTGGTCAGTGTGCACCACATAAAAAAAATCCTGGAGCACGCAGTGCATAATGAGAAAAAAAAAACTCCGACCGTTTTTTTTAATTAAAATGCCGACTTTGTGGTCTATTTTCGTATAGTATTTGTGGTTGTATTCTCGTTTTCTTGGTCTCATTTGATAGAATGGAAACTATATTATAGAAATGGAGGTGATTTTGATTAATTTTACTATAAAAAGTACCTGGAAATGGAGCACAAAGTACAGGAAATGTTTGATTTTTGCCGATGTTCAAAAGTGAACAAATGATGTCATTGTCCAATAAATGTCCAAATAGCCATTCTAATACGCAGTCATGAATGGGTTGATGTAATTTTTACAATTATTACAGTATTGCAGTAGTCTGCATAACAGTAAATCTTCTATTTTTTGTTTGAATAAAATTTCAAAATAAAAAAGCAAGAGTAATATCACAGGGACCTGGAGACATGACTGATGAACAAAGAAAATGTTATTTTAGAGCCAGGAATGTCTGCATTGTTCATTCTGGACCTTATTTTGAAATTGTCGTATTTTTTAATTTTCGTGAAATTGGCCAAATTGCAAATTTCTGACCATGTTATTGGGTAGTTGAAATCGGTAAATGGGCAGTTTCTTGTACTCAATCGATAGAAAAAATAGAGTTCTGAAGAAATAGTTATGAGTTTGGTTGACTGGAATAACGGAATTAGCCGAAAATAGGGCTCAAAGTGGGCGAAATTGCCGATTTTTAAATATCGCCGAAGTCGCTAACTTCGCGAGAGCGTAATTCCGTCAGTTTTCCATCAAATTTCGTTTTTTTGGTGTCTTTACAATCGGGAAAAGATTCTCTATCATTTCATAAGAAAAAATAATTTTTTTTTTTTTCGAATATTTTGCGACACCAGAAGCAACTTCAGGATTTGGCCCTTCGACAGTCAAAGGGTTAAACTATTGTGTTCCTTTACAAAAAGCCATTCTATGCTTTTGGGGGTTCAGTAACCCCGAGAATACACTTGCCTTTTGCTCACACCAATATAGGCGTTGTCATGTTTTATACTGAATAAGCCAGATATATTTAGAGCTTGTCTTGACTAATAACCACAAAGATGTGAACTTAATATGACCTTTTACCTAATAATTTTCAAAATTTAATCATTTCTTTGTGTGGAGTTTCGCTTGTTGTAATAAGGCAATCACCAGTCAGCTGGTGATTGCCTTATTACAACAAGCAGATACTTCCAGTTGAACTGCCTCAATGTTTTTTTGCCATTCAACATCACAAGGCATGGGTGAACTACACAAACTGGTAAAATTATGAAAGAGCAATATGAATGTAGTACATAGTATAATTTGACAACATGAGGGTAGAAGACTGATTTTTCAAGAGCCCAAGATGACTACTTGGCCCAGTAACACTCCACTGACATCTAGCTCTTAAGGTAAGAACTAGTTGCATCCAACTATCTCTATACCTTTCTAGATCACCAAGGAACAGCTACAATGTAAGTATCAAAATTATTTTTTCCCTTACTTGACAATGATTTTACATACGTAAATTTCAGGAATATTACCTCCAAAGTGCGAGACTTCATTGCATATGGAACCCGGTGCTCATTGTGTTAATGTATAGAACAGTGTGGTAATTCTCATATCATCCCTTGTAGTATTGATTAGTGTTCATATATATAATTATCAAGAGTACAAGTGATCTCAGATTAAGCCATTCCCCAGGTGTTGTTTAACACCCAAGGTCATAATAGGATTGAAATTTCCCACTGACCCTTTAGAAACTGTCATTATACAGCACTCCTCCCTTGAGGGAGGTTCCTCGATCCACAGATATGGACCTGATTGCCCCTTTTAATTGAGCTTGATTACCTCCCATTCCCTAGGTGTTGTATCACTCCTTTGGGTTTAGGTTATTATTAAGGGGAAGCACTAAACCCATAGGATTATACAGTGCCTGTGGGGGGATGGAAGGTATTCAGGGAACTGGAGCACAGATATGGGTGTAGAGCTTCTGTGAACGCAGTATGTATTTGCTCTACACTTAGTCACTATTCTTTCAAGGAGAGATCCCCTTTCAAGTGTTCCTTGATGCTGGGTCTCCAATTCCAGGACCTGGACTTATCCTCCTATTTCATTTATTAAACCTGAATGCCTCCCATTCTCCATTTTGATTGTCACTTATTGGTAGCATAACGTGCTTTTTCATAATCTATTTACCTTGGGAGCAACAATGGAGCTGCTGTGATGTAATTATAACCACCCTCTACTAGGATCAGTTTTGATTACATCCAGTTTTCCAGGTGCTGTATGATCCTTAACCCTTTGACTGTTTTGGTCGCATATATACGTCTTACGAGCCAGTGTTTCAGACATATATATACTCAATAATTCTAGCGGCTTCAAATCAAGCGGAAGAAAGCTGGTAGGCCCACATGTGAGAGAATGGGTCTGTGTGGTCAGTGTGCACCACATAAAAAAAATCCTGCAGCACACAGTGCGTAATGAGAAAAAAAAACACTGATCGTTTTTTTGGATTAACCCTTTCAGGGTCCGTCCCGTAGATCTACGGCTTTACGTTCAGGGTCCAAACCGTAGATCTACGTCATGAGCTCAGCTCACTCTGATAAACTGTGAGTGGCACATTTGGGCCTAGATATTAGAGAATACATCTATGTGGTATGTGTGCACCACATAAAACAGATCCTGCAGCACACTGTGTATAATGAGAGAAAAAAAACTGAAATCATGATTTTTCGATTAAAACAGCGACTTTGCAGTGTTTTTTGTATGTTTTTTATAGTTGTATTTGCGATTTCTTGGTCTCATTTGATAGAATGGAAGACATATTACAGAAATAGAGATGATTTTGATTGGTTTTAGCACTGGAAATGGCTTGAAACTGAGCTCAAATTAGCAGAAATGTTAAATTTTTGACGATATTCAAGAGTAAACGACCTCACACGTCTAATACACACCAGCTGGTGGGTCTAATATGCATTCACAAATATGGTGATGATATTTATACAATTATTACAGTATTGCATAACAATAAATCTTCTATTTTTTGGTGTGAATAAAAATTCATTATGTGAATAAAAAATCAAAATGGAATTTATTTGTAAAGCCTCAAAACGTAACTAATGAACAGAGGAAATGTTAGTTTAGTTCCAGGAATACCTACATTGTTTATTCTGGAGCCTATTTTGAAATTGGAATATTTTGAACTTTGTGTTAAATTGGCCAAATTAACAATTTCCGATCACTTTAATTTGTAGTTGAAACAGTTGACTTGGCGATTTCTTGTACTCAATCGATAGAACAGAAGTAATACTAGTGAAATAGCTAAGAATTTGGTTGACTGGAATAATGTAATTGGCCTAAAATGGGAGTCAGTCGGCAAAAATCGCCGATTCGTAAATATCGCTGACACGTCAAAATTCGCGAGAGCATAATTTCGTCAATTTTCCATCAAATTTCGTACTTTTTGTTTTATTACCTTCACAAAAAGATTCTCTACCATTTCATAAGAAAAAATAAAAATTTTTTTTTTTTTTAAATTCTTGGACACTGGGGCACCACTTCAGATTTGGGCCTTGGACTCTGAAGGGGTTAAAACGCTGACTTTGAGGTGTATTTTCGTATAGTATTTATCGATGTATTTGCGTTTTCATGGTCTTTGGTGATAAAATGGAAAACATATTACAGAAATAGAGATGATTTTCATTACTTTGATGATGAAAACGACCTTGAAACTGAGCTCAAAGTAGCGGAAATGTTCGATTTTTACCAATGTTCAGGAGTAAACAAATCACACCACATGTCAACTGGGGAGTCTAATATTCTTTCACTAGTGCACTGATATTATTTATACCATTTTTACAATAATGCAGTAGTCTGCATAACAGTAAATTTTGTATGAATAAAAAATCGAAATAGAAAGCAATAATATAAGAGGGGCCTAGAGGTGTGACTAATGAACAGAGGATATGTTATTTTAGTGCCAAGAATGTCTACCTTGTTTATTCTGGACCCTATTTTGAAATTGGCATATTTAGTTTGAGTGAAATTGGCCAAATTGCCAATTTCTGACCACAATATTGGGTAGTCCAAATTGGTAAATGGGAGGTTTCTTGTACTCAGCAGATAGATAAAATGGAGTTCTAAAGAAATAGCTATGAGTTTGGTCAACTGGAACAACGGAATTGGCTGAAAATAGGGCTCAAAGTCGATACGCATATGTCGCCGAGACCGCTGACTTCGCGGGAGCGTAATTCCGTGAGTTTTCGACCAAATCTCGAACTTTTGGTGTCATTACCATTGGGAAAAGATTCTCTATCATTTCCTAAGAAAGAATAATTTTTTTTTTTTTTTTTTTTTTTTTTCAAAATTTTAGCAACATAGAATGACAGTTTCAGAAAGGGGCCTGAAACAGTCAAAGGGTTAAGGGTTTAGTGCTTTCCAATAAAACGTATTCCCATTCAGTCTCAACACATCCTGTGCAGTGTGCAATACAATTAGCTTCATTGTCAAGACATTTTGCTTGTATGGTACACTAATATACTGGAGATTTTTGAGGTGTTCCAACCCTCAGCCTTGATAAAAGTGGACAGATCCATAGCATTGAAGTAAAGGCATATAGATGGAACTTCATATACTGGACCAGAAATAAGGTGGGACAGTTGATAGCTTCACAGGTGGGCATTTTTCCTGTGATGCCATCAATTACCACACCTCATTTCTGGTCCATGTATACAACTCCACCCACCTGCCTCTAAGTATCAAGGCTTGGGTTTGAGCATACAAACATCTCTGCTTCCAGTATATTAATTACTTCTACTTGACTGTGCAGGTAAGAAATTATAATCCTGATGCTGTATATGATAAAACAAGTGACATCCTAGTGGTGGTGATTATTGTATTCAAGAGACTGTTTCAGTGACCTATAACTCTTAACATGGTTTGCAATAATAATTTCAAAATAACCTATGTATTTAATAGGAATCTCCGGATAATGTCATTAAAGGGCTTTTCATTCATGGAACTGGAGCTACCCCTCTTCGTGAATTAGACCCGAGTAATAACTGTCCTAGGTGCTTTTTGAGTTTAGCACTTCCCTGTAGTGGTGGTTAAAAATAGGGTGAAAACAATAATGCAGAAGAGTCCTCGAGTAATGTACTAATAACTGGGTTTATTCAAGTATATATCTGATATGAAAGATAATGGCTTGTGTAATCCCAAGGATGTGAGGTCATATTTTTTAGGATAAGCTACTAGAGCATGGATTGATGGACTATAGAGGGCTGGTGGCCTATGCTCATTTTTTTTTTTTTAGTGCAATATATACTACAGGAATAGTTAAGGTAATCATTCTCTTTTGTTTGATGTGTTGGTTAGTTTATTAACAAATCATTACCAGAAACAGATGCCTGGAATCAAGTTCAGCTTTATCCCAGTTTCTTTTATGAAGAATACATCTTTCTGTGAACAGACTGGTCAAGTCAAAGCTATCTCACTGGTATATTCTTGGTTAACAGCTACACAATTTTATATACCCCCCAACATTCTTGGGCTTGGTGTATGGCATCAGGTCTCAAAGAATGACAAGGTATACAAAATTCAGAGTAGGGTATGACCAAGCATATATCAGGGAGACAGTCTACCAGTCTGTCTACAGGAACATGCTCTTTATAAAAATACCACCAATAATACGAAACGGCTGAACTTCTGTACCAGGAACACACGAGATGCTTTGAAGTGTTATTAAACCAACAAACACTTGAGATATTTACTTTATCTGCTCCCACAGTGCATATCAAGCAAAGAATGGACCAATAGGCTCAAAACAGTGCACAAATACATGTTGCTCCATAGACTTGTGTAAACCACCATGTATAATACGTACTTGGACAAGTCCAGTGATGGAGGGATTGTTACAATAAAGGACTACACTTTCACCACTTATTGGCATAATGCCAGTGTCTCCATGTGCAGTAATAAAAGGAATCTAATGCTACTAATCTGCAATAATTTTTATATTTATTAAGCATGCATATATATAAATACTCCTGTACAACCATGACAGCAGAAAGATTGGTTTAAGTAATGGGGGGAAATGCACTATAATACTGTACATTGTTTACCAAATTGGAAATGAAGATGGGGAAATTATATAGACTATTTAAGGAATGGTTGTCACAGCATTAAAGGAACATTTTCATTAATCATAAAAAGTTACCAGATTAATACAAAGCTTGCAGAATATGTATGTATATATTTATACAAATAGTCACTGAAGAATGGAGAGCAAGCATTTAACAATTAATTTGGCATTTTTTAGATGTAATCTGATAGATATCTATGTTCACATGTATTGGTACATAGCTATAAAAACTTCTCTCCATACATCTCTTCAAATTATCTTAACATTTATGAAAGTTCCATAAGTTGATTATACATAATCCACTGTACAAGGCCTTACCAATTAATATATAAATATCACATTATGCCATAAAAACAACAAAAATAACAAAGAAGACTATCATGATTCCAAAAACTTTAATCATCAGCATTCGATTTGATGAGACTGACTTAAAATATTTAAGAAGTTCCGAGTGAGCAGCTTCAACATTCAATTCAGCATCACCTACATTAGCATCAATTCTGCAAAGATCAAAATATTAAATTATATCATGCACAAAATATGAGAATTAAAAAAAAAAATTATTTAGGGAGAATCAATATCTGAGCACTCAAAAAAAATCTATAAACTTAGTTTTCCCTCTCCATTCCATGTGAAAGGGATGCTGTGAAGCAACACCCCTTTTACATGACTTTTCACACAAAGGTGAAAATTAGCATTCACTACCAAATTAGTTTGGAGAAATATGGGAGATTATAAAAATGACACCAGATGACTAAATATCTTGTTTGTAGCCTTTATGGATTTGCATAAGGCTGGTGTTGCAAATGTATTATGGAACAGCTAGAAAAGAAATTAAAATATGAAGTGTGCTACGAGAGGCTTAGGTTAAGATTATGTACTAGAAAAAAATGTTAATATCTTCCAGAAAATTTTTTTTAAATATGTGATGTTACTGTGGTTCTGTTGTCTTTCTAGAGTTGTCAAAGATGTGACTGCTAGTGCTGAGAAATGCATGTCACTATTGCTCATGTTACTACTTTTGGAAAGTTATAGAAGCTTTGATGGGTATTTAAAAGTCAAAAGTACAAGGCCAATGAATAGAAAATGGGAATGAGGCATGGTCTTTGAATGCTGTAGCCTTTTAATTTAAGAACTATAATCATTATCAAATGCTAACAAATAAAAGGTAAAGTGACATCCATAGAAATTTCATTATATGGGAGAAGGGAGATGACTGGCTTGGGAACTTTGATGTATTGTGCACTAATTAATTCTTTAATATCCCCTTTAAATTGCTCATCTCATTACTAAAGAAATTTAAATGCCAAACCCATAAAAGCACACAAGTTTCAGTTGCTTATACAGTAGGACCCAGCTTTATGGCAATGTGCTAACGTGGACGTGTTTCTTCGCATTTTTTTTTTTAACATTATTTGTATAAATACATGTAACTATGGGGGCCTAAGAAAATTGGTTGGGAAAAATTCGTTCAGTACTTTAACAGCCTTCTGGAAGTACAGAGGTTCCACTGTACTCTGATAATTATACTTGTGTATGTACCTATAACTAAATAAAGTTACACACTGTGCTGGTGTGCATGTTTATATTAAAATCACAGAGTATCTCAGTAGTGTTGAAGATGCCATATTAATAATAACAATCGCTCTAGGGCGCTTTAAATGTTGTATATTGTTATTATAGACATTTTCATTAATCCAGCTATATTTTTTCAAAATTATATAACACACTTATGATATTCTTCTTTCAACAAACCGGCTGTATCCCACCAAAGCAGGGTGCTATGTATATAAACATAATACAATCATAGAACAAATTAACAAATATGAGAGGTTTAGCCAGGCGGTTTGTAGGAGTGACGGCATGAATTTCATTATCTTTAGTCCGACATCAGAGAAGATGTATACAATATGGTATTACTGGGGTAACTCTAGAAAAATATTCCTTTTGTATGCCTTCACTCAGTGTCATTCACTCTAAAAATGGCATGTTGTATGAGAATGGGAGTGATGCTGTTATTTATTCTATTGCACCAATGTGAAGACAAATTGTACACAATGTAAGGCATTTCTATTGTGGGGTAAAAGCTTCACAAATGAATGCATGATGAACATGTATGAACAGCAACTGGACAAGTATTAAAAGCATTAGTCTGACCACCCTCAAGTTTGTTTACATTCTCCACGTTTCTCATTTACAATAATAATGTTATTAAAAAGAGGAGTCGTAAGCCTCTTATTTTAAATGCCAAGTTATAAAGATTAAACTCTGAACAAGGTATGTCGATGGCAATAAGCATAATAATCACACTGGGGCGTTTTAATGTCGTGTATTATGTTATTTTCATTAATCCATCAATGACATTTTTTCAAAATTATATAATAAATACATTACATATTATTATTGGCAGTTTGGAGGGATATGTTGTGTAAGTATTTTCTTTTTGGGGATTTTCTTTCGTTTTTGGGTCACCCTGCCTCGGTGGGAGACAGCCGACTTGTTGAAAAAAAAAAAAAAACATATACAATCACTAAAATAAACAAAACAACTGCGAGGTGTGGTAGCCGGGTGGGCTACCACACCTGACTTCCTACCATAAATACCATATAACCAGGGCCCTACTGTAATAGTATGCTGTACATTTATAACATTTGAAGGAATCATTGTGGCCTGCTTCATACCATGCCTAACACATTCCTGGCCATTCCATGTCCTGGTGTTGCAGTACTTTCTAGTTTAATACTGCATAGTGTCTATTAATTCCAAGTCAGTTACTCAAGTTTAAAAACAGAAGGGAAACTGGTTAGCTGGACTCTAGTCCAGCTAACCGGTTTCCCTGAATCCCTTAACAAAATGTTACCCTGCTCACGCTCCAACACCTCGTCAGGTTCCAAAAACCACTTGTCTCCATTCACTCTTATCATAAATGTATAATTTATATGTCTTCATACAAAGCACTGAGTCTTGGACATCAAGTGCTACTTTGTTAATATTCAGTTAAAATACTTACAGCTTCCACAATGCATTTTAAGCCCCAGAACAATTTCTATTACAGTGAAAACCTTAATCTTTCTCTACTTACCTATGAACTAGTTCTTCTTGCTCCTTAACCATGGTGGCTAACTGTGTGAACATCTGACCAAGTTCAACAATAGTTGATTCAATAGTGCGCATAGTATCTGCACGACTCTGTAGGTATGTATCCTGCTCTTCCATTAGCTGTAGCTGTTGATGGTAAGCACCACCATTTCCCAAGTTTATGGCTACTTCACCATTTATACTATTTGATTCTCTAATAGAAGTGTGAGCTGCTGCTGCTTCATCTGCTAAGAGAACAGATCCCTGGTGATGGCCAGCAACAGCACCAGGTGGAAGCTCTCCACTCACCACTCCACCTGTAAACTGCTCTCGACGTTCTGCTTGCTTCTTTAGGTTCTGAAAAAAAAATTAAAAAGAATGAATATTAATAGATAAAACAGATTACTTAATGCTTAGCAAAAGTACATGGACAAAAAATGAATAGAAACCCAAAGTGAAGATAAATTAGGAGATCTGTAGAACAACTTTAACCCTTTCACTGTTGACACATTGCAAACTGAAAGTCCCCTTCAAAAAAGAATTTAAAAGAAAATTTTATCCTCTAGAATGGTGGAGAACCTTTTCCTAAAGTTAATGCCTCAAATAATGCAAAATTTTATATTCACTCAGAATTACAGAGGCATAAAGTTGGAACTTTACACAACAGTGATTCTGCTCAATTCTTGACTATTTTACTAGAATGCCATCTGTGCTCTCCACTAATGCCAAGAAACTGCTTACTCAGCCATCAGAACTACTATGCAAAGTGAATTTAAAAATTCATTCCAATCACTAAAGCAACATTTCCTGTTCATTAATCATGTCCCAAGGCCTTCTATATATAGCACTTGCCCTCCATTTTGAATCCATCTCATAAGAAAATGTTTTTTTTTCCTATTTTCCAACTAATACACTATAACCAAGAACTGGAAAAAAAACTACATATGTACTGTCTACATATTACAGTACATATGTATTAATTCAAGGATTATGTATAGTAAAATAAGGGTTGGATGTGAAAAGTGGGTTACAGTAAGCATTTATGCACCTGGAGAAGAGAGAGGTGTAGAGAGAGATTTTGGGAAATGTTGAGCGAGTGTGTGGGGAGTTTTGAACCAAGTGTGAGAGTACTTGTGGTTGGGGATTTCAATGCTAAAGCGGGTAGAAATGTGGAGGGAGTAGTAGGTAAATTTGGGGTCCCAAGGGTAAATGAAAATGGGGAGCCTTTAATTGAGCTATGTGTAGAAAGAGGTTTGGTAATAAGTAATACATATTTTATAAAAAAGAGGATAAATAAGTATACAAGGTATGATATAGCACATAAGGAAAGTAGTTTGTTAGATTATGTATTGGTGGATAAAAGGCTGATGGGTAGGCTTCAGGATATACATTTACAGAAGGGCAACTGATATATCTGATCATTACTTAGTTGTAGCTACAGTTAGAGTAAGAGGTAAACCATACCATGGGTGGGATTAAACCCGTGGTCAGAGAGTCTCAAAACTCCAGACAGTCGTGTTAGCCAATGGACCAGCTAGCCACAATAAGATTCGTCCAACTAGGTATATTTCTACACCATAGGAAGGTTAGCATAGGCACCACTGTGACCACAAATGCAAGTTTTTACAGACGAATCTTCAGCTAGCGTGGCCGTGACGAACTCTAGCTCAAGTCCCCTCAATGCCGTCAACATGACTCACGAAATCGTAATGACACAATTGCAAACAAACCATACCACGGGCGGGATTGAACCCGCAGTCAGAGTCTCAAAACTCCAGACCATCACGTTAGCCACTGGACCAGCTAGCCACAATAAGACTCGTCCAACTAGGTATATTTCTACACCATAGGAAGGTTAGCATAGGCTGGAGATTCGTCTGTAAAAACTTGCATTTGTGGTCACAGTGGTGCCTATGCTAACCTTCCTATGGTGTAGAAATATGCCTAGTTGGACGAATCTTATTGTGGCTAGCTGGTCCAGTGGCTAACGCGACGGTCTGGAGTTTTGCGACTCTGACCGCGGGTTCAATCCCGCCCGTGGTATGGTTTGTTTGCAATCATGTCATTACAATTTCGTGAGTCAGAGTAAGAGGTAGATGGGACAAAAGGAAAATGGCAACAAGTAAGAGACAGGTGAAAGTAAATAAACTAGAGGAGGAGGAAGTTAGGGTGAGATATCAGCAACTATTGGCAGAAAGGTGGGCTAGTGCAAATATGAGTAGTGGGGGGTTGAAGAGGGTTGGAATAGTTTTAAAAATGCAGTATTAAAATGTGGGGCAGAAGTTTGTGGCTATCACAAGGTGGGTGCAGGAGGAAAGAGGAGTGATGAAGTAAAAGGTGTGATAAGAGAGAAAAAGGTAGCCTATGAGAGGTTTTTACAAAGCAGAAGTGTTATAAGAAGAGCAGAGTATATGGAGAGTAAAAGAAAGGTGAAGAGAGTAGTGAGAGAGTGCAAAAGGAGAGCAGATGATAGAGTGAGAGGCACTGTCAAGAAATTTTGATGAAAATAAGAAAAATTTTTCGAGTGAAATAAACAAGTTGAGAAAGCCTAGGAAACGAATGGATTTGTCAGTTAAAAACAGAGTAGGGGAGTTAGTAGATGGGGAGATGCAGGTTTTGGGTAGATGGCGAGAATATTTTGAGGAACTTTTAAATGTTGATGAAGAAAGGGAGGCGATAATTTCATGCACTGGCCAGGAAGGTATAACATCTTTTAGGAGTAAAGAAGAGTAGGATGCGAGTATGGGGAAGGTGCGTGAGGCATTATGTAGAATGAAAGGGGGTAAAGCAGCTGGAACCGACAGGATCATGACAAATGTTAAAAGTAGGGGGGGGGGGTGTATAGTGTTGGAGTGGTTGGTATTTTTGTTTAATAAATGTGTGAAAGATGGGAGGGTACCTAGAGATTGTAAAAATTATAGGGAAATAAGTTTACCAGGAAAAGCCCTAGGTAGTAGGTTGGTAGACAGCAATCGCCCAGGGAGGTACTACTGTCCTGCCAAGCGAGTGTAAAATGGAAACCTGTAATTGTTTTACATGATGGTAGGATTACTGGTGTCTTTTTTCTGTCTCATAAACATGGAAGATTTCAGGTACGTACGTCTTGCTACTTCTTGCACTTAGGTCACACTTCACATACATGTACAAGTATTTATATGCACACCCCTCTGGATTTTCTTCTATTTTCTTTCTAGTTCTTGTTCTTGTTTATTTCCTCTTATCTGCATGGGGAAGTGGAACAGAATTCTTCCTCCGTAAGCCATGCGTGTTGAGAGAGGCGACTAAAATGCCGAGAGGAAGGGGCTAGTAACCCCTTCTCCTGTACAAATTACATGTACTAAATTTAAAAAGAAAAACTTTCGTTTCTCTTTTTGGGCCACCCTGCCTTGGTGGGATATGGCCGGTTTGTTTAAAAAAAAAAAAAAAAAAAAAAAAAGGAAAAGTGTACGGTAGGGTTATTATTGAAAGAAGGCGGATGAATAAGGAGGTTTTAGAGGTTTTATGTGAAGAGTGTTTAGATAAAGGTAGGGAAGTATTCACGGCATTTATGGATTTAGAAAAGGCATGATAGAGTGGATATGGGAGCAATGTGGCAGATGTAAGTATATGGAATAGGTAGTAAGTTACTAAATGCTGTTAAAGAGTTTTTATGAGGATAGTGAGACTCAGGTTAGGGTGTGTAAAAGAGAGGAAGATTACTTCCCAGTAAAAGTAGGTCTTAAACAGGGATGTGTAATGTCACCATGGTTGTTTAATATATTTAAAATGGGGTTGTAAAAGAAGTAAATGCTAGGGTGTTCAGGAGAGGGGTGGGATTAAATTATGGGGAATCAGATACAAAATGGGAGTTGACACTGTTACTTTTTGCTGATGATACTGTGCTTATGGGAGATTCTAAAGAAAAGTTGCAAAGGTTAGCGGATGAGTTTGGGTGTGTAAAGGTAGACAGTTGAAAGTGAACATAGAAAAGAGTAAGGTGATGAGGGCATCAAATGATTCAGAGAAAGAAAAGTTGGATATCACACTAGAGAGAGAGAGTATGGGAGAAGTGAATGTTTTTGGATATTTGAGAGTTGATGTGTCAGCGGATGGGTTTATGAAGGATGAGGTTAATCATAGAATTGACGAAGAAAAAAAAGGCATGTGGTGCGTTGAGGTATATGTGGAGACAAAAAACGTTATCTATGGAGGCAAAGAAGGGCATGTATGAAAGTATAGTGGTACCAATACTCTTATATGGGTGTGAAGCTTGGGTTGTAAATGCTGCAGCGAGGAGGCGGTTGGAGGCAGTGGATATGTCCTGTCTAAGGGCAATGTGTGGTGTAAGTATTATGCAGAAAATTTGGAGTGTGGAAATTAGGAGAAGGTGTGGAGTTAATAAAAGTAATAGTCAGAGGGCTGAAGAGGGGTTGTTGAGGTGGTGTGGTCATTTAGAGAAAATGGATCAAATTAGAATGACATGGAGAGTGTATAAATCTGTAGGGGAAGGAAGGCGGGGTAGGGGTTGTCCTTGAGAAGGTTGGAGGAAGGGGATAAAGGAGGTTTTGTGGGCGAGGAGCTTGGACTTCCAGCAAGTGTGCGTGACCGTGTTAGATAGGAATGAGTGGAGATGAATGGTTTTTGGGACCTGACGAGCTGTTGGAGTGTGAGCAGGGTAATATTTAGTGAAGGGATTCAGGGAAACAGGTTATTTTTATATACCTGGACTTGAGTATTGGAAATGGGAAGTACAATGCCTGCACTTTAAAGGAGGGGTTTGGAATATTGGCAGTTTGGAGGGAATTGTTATATATCTTTATAGCATATGCCTCTAAAGTGTTGTATCTGGGCACCTTTTCCAAAAGTGATTATGTATGAGTGAAGTGAAAGTGTTGAATGATGATGAAAGTATTTTCTTTTTGGGGATTTTCTGTCTTATTGGGTCACCATGCCTCGGTGGGAGACGGCCAACTTGTTGAGGAAAAAAAATAAAATGTAGAAAGTAAGGTGTGCTGGAAGATGCTTCTTCCAATAATCAGTCTGTCACCATCATTAGTTAAGTGTCCATGTGCTATTTTGATAAATTTGGTGCCATATTCCAGAAATCATTACTACAATGGATTAAAACAATTCAAAACCCATAAGTTACATTCCATGACCTATATATAATTTAAATTCCAAATGTCATAGATACATTACAGAAATCCTTCGTAATGTAATGAAAATTTTTAAAGAAGATGTGGAATTATTAGATTTGAGCCAAGGAATGGTAGTGAATAATTCAGTGCAATTTCCTTGTCAAGAGCACTTTAGCAGTGACAAGATACCCTCCCGAAAACAGGAGAAAGGAGGCAAGAGTGTGGGGACAACTGATAAAATGGAGAGGGAGAGAGGGTAGGAAGAGGCAGAAAGGCACAAGAAGCTGGGAGGAGAGAAAGGAGGCGGCAAATGGAAAAAAGAGGAAATGGGAGAACGAATAAGAAAAAGAGTGGTAAAGACAGACTAAAAGAACAGCTTGTGATTTAAAATGATGATTCTAATTGATAAATACAGGGAACAGTCATGACACAATGTTTGTGTTGATTCATTTGTTAAATGGATTTCATTATATTAAGTTGTAAATGGGGGCTAAATTGACAAGATACAACATATAATTATACAAAAGGCTAAAAATGAACCGAACCAAAGAATATGCCCTGGCAAAGGCTTCAAACCATTTTGAAGACATACATAGTAGCTTACTAACCTCTGTCCGAACTTCCAGAACATCCTTGAACATTCGAGTTATAGAAGCAACCTTGCTTTGTAATGATCCTACTAAATTTGTGGAGTGTTTCTGAAGGTGAGCATTGTTGCCAGTTGGAGAAGCAATGCAAGACCGATTACGCACATCACTAAGTTGTTTTGTGAGGGAAGTCAAGTCATGCCGAATGATTCCTGTTAATTCTTGGATCTCTCGGTCATTGCTATCATCAAAGAGTGATCGTTTCTTTGCCACTGTAAGCAGGAAGTTGTGCTATTAATGCCAAAAACAGTGTTGGTTATAAAAGACATATCGAGTTGATAGTTTAAAAACTCGCCCATGGGTTGTTTAATGGACCACAGTAGAGTACTTGCTTTTTTTTAGCATATTTACTTAAAGCAGGTTATGTTTATCATTCATATAAAATGTACCAAGAATGATGCTCAAACTATACCTGTGGCATACTAAAGAGTAATACAATTCAAAATGGTTATATAATGTGAACTGGTAAATATGAAATGAGAAACTAAAATCAAGAAAAAATTATGTATTTACAAATCTTAATTCCCAAACTTCTGCAGCTAACCATTATTTGACATTAAAAAAAATGCTGTGTAGTGTGTTTTATAGAAAAACTAGCAATACACAAGCAAGGAGAATGTAAAAATAGTGTACTACAGTCAAACAAATAAAATTCACTACCTGATTCTTCAAAGAATACTTATTTGTATGGGTACTCGGATAATTGTGTTAGTTTGATAGTTCAGATAAATTCTAACATTTTGAAGTAAATTTTGGTTAAAAATTTGGTCACAGAACTTCTGATTAAGTCATAAGGAGTTAAATGCTGCCCTGTTCAGCCAGGTTTGATAAAAAAGAATGAGGATGGCACCTTTTGCCTGTTGACTTTGCTTGTACAGGTATTCCATTGTATTTTACTCATTTAAAAGTACAGTGGACCCCTCGTTATCGTAATTAATCCATTCCAGAGAGTGCCTAAATCTGAATCTGACTATGTATTTCCGAATTAATTTTTCCCACAAAAAAATGTAAATCCAATTAATCCATTCCAAACACCCAAAAGTTTTTTTTTATTATTATCACACTGGCCGATTCCCACCAAGGCAGGGTGGCCCGAAAAAGAAAAACTTTCACCATCATTCACTCCATCACTGTCTTGCCAGAAGGGTGCTTTACACTACAGTTTTTAAACTGCAACAAACTGCAACACCCAAAAGTATTACCAAAAATTATTTTTATAGATTAAATATAGATTTACATACAGAAAAGAATGAGAAATCGAGTATAAAACAATAATATCACACTTATCTTTATTGAAGACTCTTGTTGGTGTATGGAAGATGGGAGGAGGGGAGAGGGTCATGTTCCTCCACAAATGTTTGCACCTCACTCCACTTTGCACAAATGTCCTTAATCTTTGAAGAAGGCACTTTCTTCCCTCTCTCTTTCTCTGAAGCAATTTCCTCAGCTGGTGTACATAGGCTTAGTGCTTCTTTTTGATTATAATAATAATAATAATGGTGAACATAAGAAAGCAGGAACACTGCAGCAGGCCTGTTGGCCCATACTAGGCAGGTTCTTCACAAACAATCCCACTAACAGAATCGTATTTGCCCAACCCAATTTTCAATGCTTCCCAAGCAATAAGCTTTGATAATTCAATTCACTCATGTGCAAGTCCCACTCAAATCAAATCGTGTGTGGGGGGAAGTACCCTGGCTGGTGCATGTGGGGAAGTACCCTGGCTGGTGTGTTTTTTCTTGAATTTTATCGTGTTTATCGCCTTCTTTACCAGAGGGCTGGCACTTGCAGCTTTCTTTTGGCCCACGGTTGCCTAAAACAAATGGGATATTACGAAATGTATCGTATGAACGTGTGGGATCGTGCTCACTGGCTGATAAACAATGACATTAACTGTAAATGTGTGTCGGGCCGCTCGGACATGTTTGGGATGAATGACTTACTGAGCTAAATGACGATCACTGAGCCAATACTGTATTTTGACAAAAAACCATTACTAGTATATCCGAATATTACGAAATCTGGGGGTCCACTGTAATTATGACAGTTACACACAATTATGGCAATACTTATAGCAATAAGCCTTGTGTATATGCTAGTGCATAATAAAGCATATATGCAATTACTAGCAAGTGTGATAAAATGATACTGAGGTGGGTACACTTTATGCTGAGCAGAGCACTGAGATAGGAGTTATCAAATTTTACAAGGGATTTTGGTGTTTAATGCCGATATATAGTCTGATAACTTTACCCATTTCATTTACATGATGGTGCTCAGCAAAACATTAAATTAATTAATAGTAAGTAAAGAAGTGAGCTCTAATATACATTGTAGGTATACCCAACACCATGTGACTGACAATTTACTTGCCCCCCCCCCTCTTTTTTTTCTTTACAAAATAACATTATAATCATGGAGGAAGCACTATACTCATAGGGGTCACACAGCACCTGGGAAAATCGAAGTCATTCAAGCTTGATTCAAGGAATCAGAGCACATGTCCAAGATAAGAACTACAGGCTTTGGTAAGTACCATTTTTTGAGCAGTACTGAAGTGCTTGTGTTGGAAAATTTCCTTCGTATTTTCATGGCTTATAAGCTGGATGAACAGCAAGTTCAGAATGCTTCTGGCCCTGATCAATCTGAACTCCTGGTTTTTTACTGTACTGTAAAATTTACTCTGGTTTAACACTGGATTAATAAACTATTTGATCACTGAATTATTGGATGAATCATTGGATCAATGGCTCGCTGAAATTATGGTGACCTTGCTCTTATGGAAAGGCAACTGGGAATGAGTGAAAATTTTCCTTCTATGGTAGGGTGGTCCACATTTATAGGGGTAAATCCCTCAAGGGAGGTTCTTTGACATTGGTGAGGGGTTCTTGATCTAGGGAACTGGATCTGTGCTCTAGTTCCCTGAATTGAGCCTGAATACCTTCCATCCCCCCCACATGTGCTGTATAATCCTATGGGTTTAGCACTCCCCCATTATTATTATTATAGGGGTAAAATTGAAAATTGTTTGAATTCTAGGCACATAGTGCTCTCATTCCACTTTATATACAGCATCTCTGCAGCAAATTTGAAGAGAATTTGACGAGGTTTAGTGATGCAAAACATTGTGTTTTTGGTCGCATCTATATTCTAAAGAACTGTGGATTTCCTTTGATTTTTTAAAGCTACATATTTGTATTGGATGTCTAAAATTATCACTTCGTTCCTATATATAAAGAGATCCTCTCTCTCCAGGTAGATCTGTTTGTGACTTGATAAAGCCCACTGTGTGGTTGAAATACTGTCAATAAAGGATTACATTACACTGCATTAGTGTTTTCATTCACCAATTCATCCATCTCCAAATATGAGACCCAGAAGCAGTACCTCCTGAAAATTTTAACTGAATACAGGAAGGACATGCCCTCCAATCAAAAGCTGTATTCCTGAAACATAATGCTGTTCATTTTTTCTAGTTTGTCATAATGACTGGAACCCAAATTCCAGAGGGACCAATGATCATTATTATATTATGTACCCTTGATGACTTTCGAGTCTTACTACTCTCGGAGCCCGGCCATGGGTCAGGCTCATCTGGTGCTAAACTAAAATTTCACCTGAAGATATGTTTGATAGAGGTACAGTGGTCCCTCGATAATCGTCGGGCTCGATAGTCGTCCTTTTCGGAAATCGTCGCTTTATTTTCGTCCAAACATTGGCTCACATTGGTTCGTCCTGGACGATGCGCACTCACGGCTCTGAGCCGCCTCGGCCTCCCTTCCCAGCCAGTGTGCCATTGTTTACCAGCGAGCAACAGTCCCCTCACTTGTTCATACGAAATATTTCATAACATTCCATTCATTTTAGTGCTTACAAGTGCTAAATAAGCTACCATGGCTTCAAAGAAAGCTCCTAGTGCCAAGCCTTTGGTAAAGAAGGTGAGAAATATGATTGAATTTAAGAAAATCATCATTGAACAATATGAAAGTGGCGTACGTGTGGCCGAACTGGCCAGGATGTATAACAAAACCCATACAACCATATCTTCCATCGTGGCAAAGAAAAAGGAAATCAAGGAAGCTGTTGTTGCTTGGAGAAAATTGTGGCCAGACTATGTCCACAAGGGGGATTTTGAAGAGTTTGTGGCTGACCCTGATGAGCCTATGTCAGTTATGAAATCTATTGTGGCATTGGGGAGTTCCATGGGGTTGGATGTGAGTTTGGAGGATGTGGAAGAGTTGGTGGAGGACCACAACGAAGAGCTCACCGCTGAGGAGCTGTAAGAGCTTCAGCAGGAACAGCAACAGATCACAGCTCAGAATCTTGCTGGAGGAGGAAGAGAGATGGAAGAAGGTGCCTTCTTCAGAAATTAAGGAGATTTTTGAAATGTGGGGTAGGATGGAAAGATTTATGGAGAAGAAACACCCTGAGAAGGATGTTGCAAGCCATATCGGCAACTTGTACAGTGACAGAGTCTTGGCCCATTTTAGGGAAGTTTTAAAGATGCCAGTGACTCTCAAGCTGGTCCTAGTGGCATTAAGAAACAGAGAATAGAACCTCAGAAAAGGACTTGGTACCTGAGGTGTTGATGAAAGGGGATTCCCTTTCCAAACAATAACTAATCCAATCTCTCTCCTCCTCCAGTCTTCCATACACTAAGAAGAATCGCCAATAAAGGTAAGTGTTATGCTGTTAATGTTTCATTCATCATGTCCCATTGTACTGTTTATGTACTTCATTTATATTTCATGTAAAAAAATTTGTTTTAACATTTCTGGGTGTCAGGAACGGATTAATTGTACAATGTATTTACATTATTTCTTATGGGGAAAATTGATTCGAAAATTGTCTATTTCGATTTTACATTATTTCTCATGGGGAAAATTGATTCGAAAATTGTCTATTTCGATTTTACATTATTTCTCATGGGGAAAATTGATTCGAAAATTGTCTATTTCGATAATCGTCGCACTTCCAAGAAAGGATTAATGACGATAAATGAGGGACCACTGTATTAGGGTGACATCTCTCAATTAAAATTTCAACTTTTAATTTTCAGACCACCCTATTCCAGGCCACCTTGCCTTGGTAGATAATAAACAGTATTAAAAAAAAAAACTACTGAAAAATCAATCTTACTTACAATGTGTTAATTTCTCCAATTTAGCATAAGTGCTTGAAATATTTCTTCCAATCAGCCTGAAACAGAAGGAATCATATTAAACTTATATAGCCAGCTACCTTAATGAATAAAAATTTAAAACAAAAACAGTTTACTAATGGAATTCAATACATAAAATTTCTCTGAATAGCTATTTCATCTTCCACATACGTTAAATAAAATTCAACACGACACAAAAATTAAATAACTTGCCCATATTTAAACACTAAATAAATTTTAAGATTACACAAAACATATCTTATAGTGAAAGTGAAAAAGTTAGAGTAATTTTTTTATGTTAGGTTTCAAGATACTGGTACTGTACAATAGTAACACTGTATGTAGCTAATTTTGCTCACACAAATGCTACAGCACAAGAAAATGCATTTTTTTCCCCATGCATGTCTAGTGAGAAGCTGTTAACACCACATTATTGTTGGGCAAGCACACATTCTGCTTTCACAAGAACCCTTAACATGTATTTATTTGCTTTGAGGATGAAAATTATGTAGACTATACAGTGGACCCCCGGTTAACGATATTTTTTCATTCCAGAAGTATGTTCAGGTGCCAGTACTGACCGAATTTGTTCCCATAAGGAATATTGTGAAGTAGATTAGTCCATTTCAGACCCCCAAACATACACGTACAAACGCACTTACATAAATACACTTACATAATTGGTCGCATTGGGAGGTGATCGTTAAGCAGGGGTCCACTGTACCTAGTAGGTACAGTGGACCCCCGCATAACGATGGCATCACATAGCGATTTTTCCGCATACCGATTACTTTTATCGCAAAATTTTTGCCGCGCATACCGATTAAAAACCCGCTCACCGATTTTCGTCCGAGACGCGTCCAATGTGCCCTCAGCCAGCCTCACATGTGCCGCCCGTCCCATTGTTTACCAGCCAGCCTCCGCGGTAACATCCAAGCATACACTCGGAATATTTCGTATTATTACAGTATTTTCGGTGCTGTTTCTGGAAAATAAGTGACCATGGGCCTCAAGAAAGCTTCTAGTGCCAACCCTACACCTCAAAGGGTAAGAATTACTATAGAAATGAAGAAAGAGATAATTGATAAGTATGAAAGTGGAGTGCGTATAGCCGACCTAGTCAAGCTGTACAAGAAACCCCAATCAACCATCGCTACTATTGTGGGCACCAGAAAGACAATCAAGGAAGCTGTTCTTGCCAAAGGTTCAACTGTGTTTTCGAAACAAAGATCGCAAGTGATGGAAGATGTTGAGAGACTCTTATTGGTGTGGATAAATGAAAAACAGCTAGCAGGAGATAGCATCTCTCAAGCGATCATATGTGAAAAGGCTAGGAAGTTGCATGAGGATTTAATTAAAAAAATGCCTGCAACTAGTGATGATGTGAGTGAATTTAAGGCCAGCAAAGGTTGGTTTGAGAGATTTAAGAAGCGTAGTGGCATCCATAGTGTGATAAGGCATGGTGAGGCTGCCAGTTCGGACCACAAAGCGGCTGAAAAATATGTGCAGGAATTCAAGGAGTACATAGAAACTGAAGGACTGAAACCTGAACAAGTGTTTAATTGTGATGAAACAGGCCTGTTCTGGAAGAAAATGCCAAGCAGGACCTACATTACTCAGGAGGAAAAGGCACTCCCAGGACATAAGCCTATGAAAGACAGGCTTACTTTGTTGATGTGTGCCAATGCTACTGGTGATTGCAAAGTGAAGCCTTTATTAGTGTATCACTCTGAAACTCCCAGAGCGTTCAGGCAAAAGAATGTCCTCAAGGATAATTTGTGTGTGCTGTGGAGGGCAAACAGTAAGGCATGGGTCACTAGGGAATTTTTCTATAACTGGTTACACCATGCATTTGCCCCCAATGTGAAAAATTACCTAACTGAAAAGAAATTAGAACTTAAGTGCCTCCTGGTGTTAGACAATGCCCCTGGTCATCCTACAGACGTGGCAGAGCGACTTTATGGGGACATGAGCTTCATTAAGGTGAAGTTTTTGCCTCCTAATACCACTCCTCTCCTGCAGCCCATGGACCAGCAGGTTATTTCCAACTTCAAGAAACTGTACACAAAAGCTCTGTTTGAAAGGTGCTTTGTAATGACCTCAGAAACTCAACTGACTCTAAGAGAGTTTTGGAGAGATCACTTTAATATCCTCAATTGTGTAAACCTTATAGGTAAGGCTTGGGAGGAAGTGACTAAGAGGACCTTGAACTCTGCTTGGAAGAAACTGTGGCCAGAATGTGTAGACAAAAGGGATTTTGAAGGGTTTGAGGCTAACCCTGAGAATCCTGTGCCAGTTGAGGAATCCATTGTGGCATTGGGAAAGTCCTTGGGGTTGGAGGTTAGTGGGGAGGATGTGGAAGAGTTGGTGGAGGAGGACAATGAAGAACTAACCACTGATGAGCTGATAGATCAACTTCAAGAGCAAGAGGCCAGACCTGGGGAAACTGGTTCAGAGGAGGGGAGAGAGAAATTGAAGAAGTTGCCTACTACAAAGATAAAGGAAATCTGTGCAAAGTGGCTTGAAGTGCAAACCTTCATGGATGAAAATCACCCTCACACAGCTATTGCAAGCCGTGCTGGTGATTATTACACTGACAATGTTGTGAAACACTTTAGGCAAGTCATAAAGGAACGAGAGGTACAGGCCACTATGGACAGATATCTTGTGCGAAAGAAGTCCAGTGACTCTGAAGCTGGCCCTAGTGGCATTAAAAAAAGAAGGGAAGTAACCCCAGAAAAGGACTTACTACCTCAAGTCCTAATGGAAGGGGATTCCCCTTCTAAACAGTAAGAAGATAATGCTCTCCCCTCCTCCCATCCCATCAATCATCACCAGATCTTCAATAAAAGTAAGTGTCATGTAATTGTGCATGCCTTTTTCAGTTTGTGTGTATTAAAATTAACATTTCATGTGGTAAAAAAAATTTTTTTTCATACTTTTGGGCGTCTTGCACGGATTAATTTTATTTCCATTATTTCTTATGGGGAAAATTCATTCGCATAACGATTATTTCGCATAACAATTATCCCTCTTGCACGGATTAAAATCGTTAACCGGGGGTCCACTGTATAGTCTACCAGGTAGACTAAACCTAGTAGGTATGGTCTACCAGGTAGTCTATACTTAGAGGTCTCTCTCTGAATTAAGTAGTTTTTGCCTGATTACCTTTTGAGCCATTAAAATTTGAACATTGTAGCATTACTTAGTTGTACAGTGGAACCTTGACTTACGAGTTTAATCCGTTCCAGGAGCTAGCTCGTAACCCGATTTACTCATATATCAAATTAATTTTCCTCATTTAAATTAACTGAAAAGCCATTAATTCCTTCCTGCACTCTAGAGAGGAGAAAAAATACTTAAATATGCTGCTAGTATCTATCACAATTCATCTAATATGACATAATAAACAATATAATTAGCACAGAAACATGATATATACTCCAGAATGAACAGAATAGACCATAATATGGTGGCAGAGGAAGTGGCAGCGGCAGTCGACCATTTCTCTCACAATTTGACTATACTATCTTCCCACGTTCTTACTGTAAGAGAAAACGGAGTATTTTTGAGGCCAACTGCAGTAGATCACTAGGCCCCATGGTTAGAAAAAAGAAATTTGACCAAATGACTGTAAAAAAAAAATGCGAACAAGCACGAGAGAACTGCCCCCCAAAAGGATGTAAACATGTTTACTGCTTACCAGCTGTGCCAACTAGCAGAAGCAATCTGACTTATTATTACATACGTATTGTGGAAATTTATTTGGTCCCTAAAGTTCCACAGGACAGATACAGCGTACAAAGGGGTCCCAGCATGGCCGTAATGGAACAGCCGAGCTGGGTGGCCCTTACACCCAACTCAAACAAAAGCGTTCTCTCCTGAGTTGGCGTGGATGGTAGGCACTTATTAATTTATAGATTTACCCTTCAGGGAAGAAGTAGGTAGTTTACTGTTAGTACACTAATATTAGGATTATTGAGGCAACTGTAGATAATAATAATGTAGACCTAAGACCTTAACATAGGTAGTAATAGGCCGATAATGTAGGCAAACACTAGGTTAAGTTAGCTAGGGAGAATTGGCAGCCCTAGTTTGAACTACGAGGCGCGGGTCTCAAAGACACAATAGCGTCCTTCTTTGACCAGACATCACCTGGACAACACGTGCCGTGATCAGCAGATGGCGCCCCCCACGTGTCTTCACATTTGAGACCTGGGGAAATCTGGTAGAGGCACCTCGATGTACCGTAGATGACCTCCTCCGTCAGGCCCATACAGTAAGACAAAACCTCCACTTTCTCTTAGGATTTCTGGCCAGTGTCTGGGGAAAATTGTGAGCGAGTTGATCTGTAGGCCTGTGTGCAGCTGGCAGTGCATGCCCAGTACGTACCAGTGTCTCTTGTCTACCTAGAAGCTAGTGTCCGTGTCTGCATAGTTATACTAGGGGATACACACCCCCTTGGATATAGGAATTTCTGAGGTGCAGGCAGGTCACTAATAACGATTGAATATTGCAGGAATTAAGGCTCCCGGTTGCACGTGGTTTCTGAGGGGAAGTCCAAAGGGGCTAAGCTTAGGAAGGTTGAAGATCAGGATATATGCTACAACACCAAGTTAGTTAGTCCTTTATACATGCATGCAGGCGAGTTTCTTGCAACATCAATCATTTATGAAAATCTGTCCTATAAGCCACTTGTGAGGCTGAGGTACCGACCTCAGAGCTCGGTGTCAATAGAGCTTGCCAGGGTAGGTGACTCACTTGGAGGCAGTCCAGACAAATTTTCACAAGTATTATGCATTACTATTATTAATTTAGGGAACTGAAGCTGTATCATTATTATAATAATTATTATTAATTTAGGGAACTGAAGTGGAGTGGTAGGGGATGGTGGGGGGTGGCGTCGGGGAGTGGTAGGGGGTGGTGTCGGGGAGTGGTAGGGGGTGGTGTCGGGGAGTGGTAGGGGGTGGTGTCGGGGAGTGGTAGGGGGTGGTGTCGGGGAGTGGTGGGGGTGGTGTCGTGGAGTGGTAGGGGATGGTGGGGGGTGGTGTCAGGGAGTAGTATTATATTATTATTAATTTAGGGAACTGAAGTTCTATCAATATCAGGGCCGGATTACTGCATAGGCAAACTAGACATTTGCCTAGGGCCCCACGCATTTGGGGGCCCTGCGGTCCAAGGGGTTCAGGGGCTCATCCAAGACTGCACACATGGTGCAAGTGCAAAGGGGTCCCTACCTAAAAAGTTCAAGTGTTTGGAGAGTAAAATTGATTTTTAAAAATTAATCAAAACAAAAATAAATAATGAAATAAAATAAAATAAAAATAAATAAACCTAACCATAGATGGCAACACTCAACACGCCTTTGTTTACATCAGAACAGCTGTGTTTTCCCGCTAATGGGTGAGTATGGGAGATTCCTCTCCAATTTTCTGTAGTTTATATTTGATAGTCTTATGCATGATGCAATGATAACAATAATGGCCAGTGATTTATAAAGGGAATAATAGTGCTGTAGTGGTTATGCTGAATATAATATGTACATGATGTCACTACTTTAATAGCCTAATCTAGTAATACTATGCTGTCGTGAGTTTATTCTCTTTAAAATGTATGATTTAACAAGATAGTTATAATGGCTGTTGGTAAATGGTTTTGGTTGTCTTGATGTACTTTCCCTATTAAATTTAATCTAAATAGCCAGAATGTATTTAATTAGACCTTAAACAGGCTCACACCGAGTCCCCCCCCACCCCCAAGTTGGAAGGGGTCACTTCGCTTACCCGTAACTCAAAGGGGCCCCGCCAATCTGAATAGCCTAGGGCCCAGAGACTTCTTAATCCGGCCCTGATCAATATTATTATTAATTTAGGGAACTGAAGCTCTATTGCTATTATAATAATACAATAGACCACCACTGAAGAATTGCTGCACAATTTTATGTAACACGTTGTATAATAAATTTAACATGGTTCACTTTGTGGGAAGGAAAAAAAATCTTTTGCCCAAGCGGCCGACTTGTTGTAGAGCAGCCGGGGAGCCATCCCCCCACCAATCCACGACACCACCCCCTACCACTCCACGACACCACTCCCCGACACCACCCCCACCACCCCCTACCACTCCCTGACACCACCCCCCACCATCCCCAACCACTCCACGACACCACCACCCGACACCACCCCCCTACCACTCCCCCCACCATCCTCTACCACTCCCCAACTCCACCTCCCGCCATCCCCTACCACTCCCCGACACCACCTCCCGCCATTCCCTACCACTCCCCAACACGACCTGCCACCATCCCCTGCCACTCCACGACACCATCCGCTACCACTCCCCGACACCACCTCCTGCTATCCCCTACCACTCCCTGACACCACTTCCCACCATCCCCTACCACTCCCTGACACCACCCCCCTCCATCCCTTACACCACCCCCCACCATCCCTGACACCACCCCCCACCATCCCTGACACCCCCCCCACACCATCCCTGACACCACCCCCCACTATCCCAGCATTCGTAATTTATACGAGTCCAGTCTTTCTCTGCTACAAGGCAGCTGTGTTTGTCAATTGTGTTATGATACTTTAATTACTATATCTTGTATCTGCCAAGCAATCATGACACCCAGTAGCCATACTAGTGTTGCTGAAAGTGGCACGAAGAGGTATAAGCACTTAGTCTTAGAATTAACAAAGATATTAGACAAGAGATAACCTGTAGCTGTAACTGAAGTGTTACTTTGTACACAGAAAAAGAGGTTAACATGAGTTTGTGTGACTGACTGAATGACTGACTTACTGAGTGACTTGACTTACTGAAGGACATGACTGACTTACTGAGTGACCTGACTTACTGAATGACCTGACTGACTTTTTGAGTGACTTGACTGTAATAATTTATTATTGCTGAGAAGAAAAAGAGAATGATTTCCATGGAATTAAAGCATGAAATCATAGATAAACAAGCGAGGTGTCCAGGTTTTGGGTTGAGGGGGAAGAGGGAGGGGGGAGCTGGCTCATGACTCTGATCAAAAAATCTACCCAGGGACGGCTCACCCAACCCTACACTCCCACAACATCCACAACCTGCACAACCACAACCACATTTCAATATCCAGAACCTACCACCAACCGCATCTGGGATTGGGAGCAAGGTGACGATTTTATTCCCAATCCCCACGACTGATGAAACACAAAGTGGAATACGGCCATTGTGTACACTTGGGAACAATGCCACTGAACTGGAATGCTTTCAGTTTTTCTTTGATGAACCCGTGATGGAAATTATTGTCAGGGAAACCAACACATACTATGAGTACACCATGGCAAATACAATTCTTTCACCAAGGTCACGGCTACACCAGTGGAAGGACACAACTGTGGCAGAGATGTACCTGTTCTTTGCCACAATAATGCTTATGCCACATGTGTATAAGCACATTGTCACCACATACTGGTCAACAGAACGCCTGATTTCAACCCCAGGTTTTAGTGGCATTATAGGAGTGAATCGTTTTTTTGATACTGTTATGTATGTTACACTTGTAAGACAAAACAAGACCTGACAGAAGCGACAGGTTATATAAGATCAGAAATGTGTTTATGTACCTGAAACAAATGTTGTATGTATTTTTATCCCTTCAGGAAGCTTGTTATTGACGAGTCTTTGATTTTATTCAAAGGAAGCCTCTCATTCAAGCAGTACATACCAAGCAAGAGGAAACGCTTTGGTATAAAGTTATTTGTACTGTGTGATTGCAAAAGTGGTCTTGTTTTGGATATCATTGTGTACACTGGCAGTAATACATTGAGAAATACCAGGAAGTTACTGGAAATCTCTGGTGATGTGGTTCGAACAATGATGGAACCATATCTTGGTAAGGGGCATTTATTATATACTGATAACTGGTACACAAGCCCCATATTCAGTGATTTCTTGCGAGTGAACATGACAGACGTGTGTGGTAATCGTAAGCATATGCCAAGGTTCGACGCTGGCACTCGCAGAGGTGAGGTGCAGGCCTTTGCTGCCAATGACATGGCATTTCGGTGGCATGACAAACGTGATGTCACATTGTTGACATCAGTTCACCGAAATAAAATGGCACACACTGGCAGGCACAATAGAGAGACCAATGAACCCATTCTAAAACCTGCAGCTGTCATGGACTACAACCTCAATATGCACTTAGTGGGCAAATGTGACATGCAGATTGGGTTTGCTGATTGTGTACGCAAGAGTTATAAGTGGTATATAAAACTTTCTTTACAACTTCTTGATATTTCCATGCTAAATGCTTATAACATATACAAGTTGAAGACCAACAACAAACCAAAATATGGTGAATTTTGTTTGTCAGTCATCAGACAAATAATATTCAAGTACCAAGGAGCAGCACCTGCAATAGACCAGCGCCCACGAAATTACCTACACATGCCATCTCGTTTGAGGCCTGGCAATCACTACCCCATACAACTGCCTCCTACAGCTTTCAAGAAAAGTGCCCAGAAGAGGTGTTTCGTATGTGGACATACCACAAAATGCCCACAAACACGCAGACACACTCGTTTTATGTGTGGGGAGTGTCAAGTGCCACTCTGCATATACCCATGTTTCAAAGAGTTCCACAAGCTGCAGCAGCTCTAGGAAAGTGTTCAGTGACTGTACATAGGTATATGTATATATTATAGAACAATAGTAATAAACAATGTTTTGTATTGTTTGTGTAAACAAGTTTTATAAACAATCTAATAGTGATAATGTTTGTTCAGTTACGGTGTTGTAAACAATGAGTGTATATTTGAACAATGCACCTTTGGTCTCACAGGCCACATAAGTTACTTAGAAAAGAAAAATATTGAAAAATACAAGAACCCTTCAAATTGGACTAAATAAAAGAATACCGGGTGGGCGGCATTCGCCGCTGTTGCCATACGCTGCTCATTTTCTGCCAACTTTGCACCTCCATATCTTGGTAAGTACTGATGGCAAAATTTTTTTTTAGGCTTAAAACACTCAGTAAAACAATCCTAACATTTTGGTAAGAAAAAATATTTTTTTTTTTTTAGAATATTTTGCGACATAGAAGGACAGTTTCAGAAAGGGGCTTGCGACAGTCAAAGGGTTAATCAACAATTTGAGAAAAAGCTGTTCACAAATTACTACACAATGCTGTATTTATACTGAGTAGTAAAAAACCTAATAGGGTTCTGCAAAATCTTGATAATCATTTTAACTACTGACGAGTGGAAAATGAATGAATTTTTGAAAGATTAAAATTTGGAGAATATACACAAGCAAACTAAGGCAAAGGATGATCACATGTATGCAGACTAGGTCCAAGGAAGATAAGTTTGTAGACCAATCAAGACTTAACTCGCATGTATGGTATATATAGTAAAGAACAAGAAGGCACATTACCGTGACTGGAACAATACACAAATAACCTGCCATAGGAGAGTGAGCGAGCTTACAATTAAATTTCGGCCCAATTTCGACCATTTACAGACACATGGTCCAAGTCGGACCAAAATGTCATCATAAGCTTCTCTCCTATGTACAGGTTATGGTACATATATACAGTGCACTGATTATATACATATGTATAGCCACTGGCAAAAATGTAGTGGATAGACTTAGGAAGACTTATTTATGGGTAAATTTTTTTATGGAGGGGGGACAAAAACTTCAGTGTAATCCTGCACTGAAGAACACAAAATATGAAAGATCAATGTAGTAGGCCTATCAATTTGACTAAGCATTCTTAACTCTTTCAGGGTCCGTCCCGTAGATCTACAGCTTCACGTTGAGTGTCCAAACCGTAGATCTATGCCAAAATTCTAGCGCCGTCAAATTTAGCGCGAAAGCGCTCATAGGCCTACATGTGAGAGAACGGGTCTGTGTGGTGGGTGTGCGCCATAAACAAAAAATCTAGGCGCCCACATAGCATTGTGGGAACACCGGCTCAGTTACCTTTGTTCACCATGTCTCGTCGCAAGTCAGCTCTCACTCCACGGAAAATTGGGACTCTCCTCTTCCTATCTGATAGTTCTGACAGTGATGGAAGTGGAAATGAAGACAAATTCTTTGGCTTTGATCAGTTAGTAACCGAAAGGAATGACCAGGATATCGATAATAGTGCAGAAAACCCTGACGATCCTCAACCTTCTACCTCTGGTGTGGGCACTCCTCAGTCACGGTCAGTTGTACCTCAACGCAAGAGAAAACTATTATTTTTGTGTGGCCAGGCCTCTGACTTCAGTAATGATGATGATAGTGACGTGGATTGTGATTTTATTGCTCTTGACAATCATTCGAGTAGTGATAGTGAGGAATCATATTCACCAGTGAAGCGTCGGTATGTACGCCTCCGCATGCGCTCGGGTAGTGTACCCTATGCTGTGCCCAGGGGACGGAGTACATCCCAGAGTACATCCCGTGGCCCTACACCAGGTTTAGATAGTGATAGTGAGGATGATGTGGCTACACTTGGCATGGATAAACCACAGGCATCAGCAGATGGTGGTAGTGGTGATGGTAGTGGCACCGCCATGTGTGACTCACCAGCCCAGGCTGGGACCCACGCTGCTGATTCCTCAGTTCAAGGACAAAGCGGAGCATCAGCCACCAGCCCACCACGACCACAACCACCCGCACAACCAGCCTATGATGTCCAGTATCCACCAGCAAACCGTATCTGGGATTGGCAGCAAAATCCCAATTTTGTTCCCAAGCCCCACCACTTTGATAACTCTCAAAGTGGAATTCTACCTACTTGTCCCTTTGGAACCACGGCCAATGAACTGGAATTTTTTGAATTATTCTTTGACCAGCCCTTGATGGAAACTATTGTCAGGGAAAGTAATAAGTATTTTGAGTACACCATGGCAAATACGATCATATCACCACAGTCAAGACTACACAGGTGGAAAGAGACGACTGTTGCAGAAATATATTTGCTTTTTGCAACAATAATGCTTATGCCTCATGTCTATAAGCATAATATAAAAGCATACTGGTCCACAAATCGGCTAATTTCTACCCCGGTCTTCAGTGAAATCATCCCAGTGAACAGGTTCATCTTACTGTTACATATGTTACACTTCTCTGACAAAACCAGGCCTGACAGAAGTGACAGGTTATACAAGATTAGAAATGTTTTTATGCATCTCAAACAAAAGTTCAGTACATATATACTTTTATCCATTCAAGAATCTTGTAATTGACGAGTTTTTGATTTTGTTCAAAGGTAGACTGTCATTCAAGCAGTATATACCGAGCACGAGGAAATGCTTTGGTATAAAACTGTTTGTACTCTGTGACTGTGACAGTGGCCTGGTATTGGATATTGTTGTATACACTGGATGTAAAACATTGAAAGATACCAAGATGTTATTGGGTATCTCAGGTGACGTAGTGAGAAGCATGATAGCACCTTATCTTGGTAAGGGGCATACATTATATACTGATAACTGGTACACAAGCCCATTACTCAGTGATTTCATGCGAGTGAACAAGACAGATGTGTGTGGCACAGTGCGTTCTAATCGTAAACATATGCCCAGGCTCAACGCAAGTGCTCGTGGTGATGACGTGCAGGTGTTTACTGCCAATGACATCATGGCATTACGGTGGCATGACAAACAAGATGTCACATTGTTGACAACCATTCACCGTAATGAAATGCAAGAGTGGCAAAGTTGACCAAGTGACTAATGAACGTATTCGAAAACCAGTGACAGTGATTGATTATACACAAAACATGCACTTGGTTGACAAATGTGACATGCAGATTGGTTTTGTTGATTGTGTTCGTAAAAGTTACAAGTGGTACATGAAACTTTTCTTCCATCTCATGGACATTTCAATGCTCAATGCATATAATATGTACCAAATAAAGACTGGCAACAGACCACCGCATGGTGAGTTTTGTTTGTCTGTTGTCAGACAACTCATAATGAAGTACCAGGTAACAACACCTGCTATACAACAAGGTCCTTGAATTCCTCAGGATATACCCAAGCGTTTGAGGAGGGAAGGTGATTATTTCATAATACAACTTCCTTCAACTCAGAAGAAATTTGCTCAGAAGAGATGCATCGTCTGTGCACAAACAAAACGACGGCAACAAAGACGCAAAGACACTCGGTTTATGTGTGAGGAATGTAAGGTACCTCTGTGCATGGTGCCTTGTTTCAAGGAGTTCCACAAGCTCCAGCAGTTTTAAAACCATGTCCAGTGATTGTAAATATGTACATATATGATAGAACATTAGTATTATACAAGATTTGTGCATGTTTATTGTAATAAACAACAGTGGTAAACAATAATATGATAATAACTTTAGTGCAGTTATTGTGTTCAATACAGTGAGATTATATTTATACATTATATACAGTATAGGTCTCTCAGGCCCCAAATGTTAGTAGGAAAAGAAAAAAATTGGAAAAGAAAAGAAAAATCTACAAAAACTGCTAAATAAAGTAATGCGTGTATGTGGAATTCGTCGATGTTGCCGCCACCACGTCAATTTGGACAAACTTCTTGGCATTGTATCTCGGTAAGTACAGATCAGAATTTTTTTTTTTGTCTTATTACCTTCACAAAAATATGCTCTTTAATTCTGAAAGAAAAAAATAATTTTTTTTTTTTTTCAAAATTTCTTGGACACTGGCGTACCACTTCAGATTTTGGCCTTGGACCCTGAAAGGGTTAAAGTTTCAGAAAAAAAATTGATTAAATTACCTTAGTATAAATCTAGTAATCTACTCACTTGGCTCTCTGCATGAAATCTTTGTATTCACGTAAATCTCTTGGTCGCTTTGCATCATGATGTGGCAAGACACCATTTGAATAACTTCCTTGTTGTGAACGCACAATACGTATAAACTCTTGAGTACGGTCTCGGGATGCCATGTCAACGTCGTCAACACCAGGCAAGGGTGAACCTCTACTTGACCAATCACAGGCACTTATATTTCTATGTTCAACAAAACTATTGGTTCTTTGACTCAAGGTTTCAATGTTACTCCACTGATTAATGTTACTATTAGGTCCACTACTATTCCACTGCTTAATATCTGTTCCATAAAGTGTTTTATCAGGGTGCGTATTATCACTCTGGGGAGTGTAAAAGTATGGTTGAGAGGCCTGCACTGGCCAAGGCTGTCCTGTATGCTGTACGTGTGGGCTTACTATCTGGACAGTACCACCAGGGCCCACAGTATCTGTCTTCTTATAGTATGCTTGATTGGTTGGCGAGCTCCACTGGAGAGTGGTATTTACAGCAGAAACAACCTGAGGAATAAAAAAATTAATATAGTAGCTACATGAATAATAATTTTTTTTTTTCAACAAGTCGGCCGTCTCCCACCAAGGCAGGGTGACCCAAAAAAGAAAGAAAATCCCCAAAAAGAAAATACTTTCATTATCATTCAACACTTTCACCTCACTCACACAATCACTGTTTTTGCAGAGGTGCTTGGAATACAACAATTTAGAAGCATATACGTATAAAGATACACAACATATCCTTCCAAACTGCCAATATCCCAAACCCCTCCTTTAAAGTGCAGGCATTGTACTTCCCATTTCCAGGACTCAAGTCCGGCTATATAATAATAACCGGTTTCCCTGAATCCCTTCACTAAATATTACCCTGCTCACACTCCAACAGCTCGTCAGGTCCCAAATACCATTCATCTCCATTCACTCCTATCTAACATGCTCATGCACGCTTGCTGAAGTCCAAGCCTTTCGCCCACAAAACCTCCTTTACCCCCTCCCTCCAACCTTCTCGAGGACGACCCCTACCCCGCCTTCCTTCCCCTACAGATTTATATGCTCTCCATGTCATTCTACTTTGATCCATTCTCTCGAAATGACCACACCACTTCAACAACCCCTCTGCAGCCCTCTAATACTTTTATTAACTCCACACCTTCTCCTAATTTCCACACACTGAATTTTCTGCATAATATTCACACCACACATTGCCTTTAGACAGGACATCTCTACTGCCTCCAACCGCCTCCTCGCTGCAGCATTTACAACCCAAGCTTTACACCCATATAAGAGTGTTGGTACTACTATACTTTCATACATTCCCTTCTTTGCCTCCACAGATAACAATTTTTGTCTCCACATATACCTTCATGCACCACTCACCTTTTTTCCTTCATCAATTCTACGACTAACCTCATCCTTCATAAATCCATCCGCTGACACGTCAACTCCCAAATATCTGAAAAAATTCACTTCTTCCATACTACTCCTCCCCAATTTGATATCCAATTTTTCTTTATCTAAATCATTTGATACCCTCATCACCTTACTCTTTTCTATGTTCACTTTCAACTTTCTACCTTTACACACACTCCCAAACTCATCTACTAACCTTTGCAATTTTTCTTTAGAATCTCCCATAAGCACAGTATCATCAGCAAAAAGTAACTGTCAATTCTCATTTTGTATTTGATTCCCCATAATTTAATCCCACCCCTCTCCCGAACACCCTAGCAATTACTTCTTTTACAACCCCATCTATAAATATATTAAACAAACATGGTGACATTACACATCCCTGTCTAAGACCTACTTTTACTGGGAAGTAGTCTCCCTCTCTTCTACACACCCTAACCTGAGCCTCACTATCCTCATAAAAACTCTTTACAGCATTTAGTAACTTACCACCTATTCCATATACATACACCTACCATCCGACTTACGACTGAGTTCGGTTCCGAGAAACTGGTCGTAAGTCGAAATGGTCATAAGTCGAACTTTACTAGTGAATATCAACAAAACATTTTTGTAATGACTATTTTATTGTTTTATTTTGGTATTTCATGTTTTACTTTACTTTTTATGTTGTTAGTACTGTATTTTATACTGTAAGGTTTAGGATAAACACTGTGTACAACACAAATAGTTGTTTATTTCCCAGAAATTTGGCATAAAAAACAAGGTCGTAAGTCGAGTGGTCGTAAGTCGAGCAGGTCGTAAGTGGGATGGTAGGTGTACTTGTAACATCTGCCACATGGCTCCCCTATCCACTATCATATGCCTTTTCTAAATCCTTAAGATTTGCCTAAAATGGGACAAGGCATTGTCATTGAACATGTTGCAGACACAGCTTGAAACAGCTTTCTTAGGGTGATATTTCTACACAAAACTTTGCAACTCACTCCACTTTGCACACATGTCCTTAATCACTGAAGAAGGCATATTCTCTCCTCTCTCTTCCCCCTCCTCTGAAGCAATTTCCTCAGCTGTGATCTATTGCCGTTCCAGTTGAAGGTGTTGCAGTTCTTCAGTGGTTAGCTCTTCCCTGTGGTCGTCCATCAACTCTTCCACATCCTGGCCACTCGCATACAACCCAATAGACTTCCCCAAAAACACAATATTCTATCATGTTTCTCGCCATGGTGGCTTATTTAACAGTCACATTCAATAAACAAGCACAAAAAACAATGACTTATTACGAAATGTTTCGGATGAACGCACAAGAAAACAAAGCCAGACTGACTCAGAACGCGTTGGATGCTTTGTATAGGCACGGGAAGGCGGACACGTTCGGTACAGCGGACCAACAAAAACCGAGGTGATGAACGAAAACTGACAAAATTTTGATGAAGAGAGTCATCAAAAACCGAATTCAACGAAAACCAGGGCAAACGAAAACCGAGGTTCCACTGTATTTATAATTATTATTCAATTCATGGGAGGGGAGTGTGTGCTAAACATGCAGTGGTTATATACAGAACCTTGGGGAATGGAAATCAATCAGATTAAATCCAAGGAAAGGAAAGGAAGATCCAATTTCTTGAAGTGAACACCACCTAAGGGACATCAGACACACCTTCCTTGAGGGATGTTGCTATTTTGAGTCATTACAATTCTGCTTATTTGCATAAATATCATTAGCAAGAGACCAACACCTGGCTAAACAAGTACAGTGGTACCCAGAGTTTCGGCCATAATTTTTTCCAGAAGGGTGTTCGAGTGCCGTTACCAAACAAATTTGTTTCCATAAGGAATAATGTAAATTAGATTCATCTGTTTCAGACCCCCAAAAATACACTTACAAAAGCATTTACAATAATACATTTACATAACTGTTCAAGTTGGGAGCTGTACGAAACTCGGGGTACCACTGTATTCATAATGCCAGTCTCATTCTTGGTTATGTGTAAATCATTACATTGCAATAAAGACTCATAAAATAGACAGTGGGATGTAGGAGGGGCCTTACCTGTCCTCAGGAAAGTCAGCAAAAATCAAATATTACCCAATTTCAAGCTATTTCCTGTCCTAAAACCAATCAAAATCATCTCCATTTTATAATGATACAAAGAAATAACCAGTAAAACCATAAAAAACATCCTAGGAAATGCTTCAAAATTGCTATTTTAAACCAAATATAAGGTCAGAGGTTTGCTTTTCCCATCATGCACCATGTGGGGCAGGATTTTTTTTTTTTATACTGTGCACTCTCAATGCACAGATTCATTCTCTTATATCTAAGCCAAAATTGACAGCTCACAGCTCATCTGAGGGAGCTGTGCTCAAAATGTAGGTCTATGTGGGGAGGTAAACCCTGGCATCAAATACATAATTCTACGTGATGGCCACTGAAAGGGTTAATGTCATTTCAGTACTTACGAGTACAATACAACTGACATTGGAATTATCACATGTATAAACTACTTTATAGAAAGTCCCTTGTTATGCAAAGCTTTTTGGGGAACCTTAAAGTTAACTTCTTTAACAATGATACAAATATAGTAGTTTACTAGCTACTGTTGACATTTAAATACTGTGGCAATCTGATATATGAATTATGATATTCTGAGATCTTGTTTGACAGTTTGGTACAACATTTGTATCGAGGAATACTGAGGTAGAGGATATATTTAGTTATTACTGTACATATGTTGAAACAGATTGGTGATAAGTGTGAATGTCAGTATGGATAATATGATCTGGATCAACAAAGTTGCTACTGATACATCAGGCATAAACATAATCTGTCTAAGCAGGGTCTAAGTCTGATTTAGGAGGTGCATTTTTAAGGATTTTTGAAGCAGGTGGTTGAAGGATAACTTTTTGCATTTTTTTGGAAGGGAGTACCAAATTTTAGGGCCCTTTATTTGCATGGAGTTCCTATAGAGGTTGAGTTGAACACGCAGTATATCAAAGAGATATTCTTTTCTTTTTTGTGTGTACATGTTCTGTTGCAATTCTGCAGGAAGAGTCAGAGCACTGGGTTGATGTTAATTCTGAGCATCCTGAATATTATATTTTTTTTTTTTTTTTATCACACCGGCCGATTCCCACCAAGGCAGGGTGGCCCGAAAAAGAAAAACTTTCACCATCATTCACTCCATCACTGTCTTGCCAGAAGGGTGCTTTACACTACAGTTTTTAAACTGCAACATTAACACCCCTCCTTCAGAGTGCAGGCACTGTACTTCCCATCTCCAGGACTCAAGTCCGGCCTGCCGGTTTCCCTGAATCCCTTCATAAATGTTACTTTGCTCACACTCCAACAGCACGTCAAGTATTAAAAACCATTTGTCTCCATTCACTCCTATCAAACACGCTCACGCATGCCTGCTGGAAGTCCAAGCCCCTCGCACACAAAACCTGAATATACGTATATAATTATGCACAGTAGTAAGGACTGAAGAAATGGTGGTGAAATGTTTCCTTAGTAAATGTGATCATCAGCACACCCTTGAATTTTACCTACAACTAAGTGTGAATGTGTTGCATGTTGAGACCTTTTGAGGGATGAGCATTGTGTGTTGTCTGGGAGTTAGGCAATTTGCTGTAGATTCCCAAAGACAAATGCAGTAAATGAGGTAAGAATAGATTATAGTGGTAGAGTGAGTAATGTTTTGAAAGATTCTTAGGCATGCATACTATGCCACTATAAACTAACATTTAAAATTTCGTACAAAAAAACAGGAGACCCAACTTGTTGAATAAATTTTAAATATGGTAAATCATTATCTTAGTACTGTATAAATTAACTTTAGAAATATACAGTGGACCCCCGGTTTACGATCAGCTCCCAATGCGACCAATTATGTAAGTGTATTTATGAAAGTGCATTTGCACGTGTATGTTTGGGGGTCTGAAATGGACTAATCTAATTCACAATATGCCTTATGGGAACAAATTCGTTCAGTACTGGCACCTGAACATACATCTGGAATGAAATAATATCGTTAGCCGGGGGTCCACTGTATTTTTAATTAGAGAAGCAAGAACCTGCTTGCTTTATTAATGTTCCTCAATAACATAACTGAAATTTTTAAAACCAGTGATCAATCCACTGACAACTATTGACTACTGAACACTTAAAATTTTTTTGAAGACCATATAAGCTCTTTATACTGATATCTTTTTCTGTCTCATAAACACGCTAGATAACAGGGATATCTTGCTACTCCTACTTACACTTTGGTCACGCTTCACAGACACGCACATGCATATATACAGTGGACCCCCGCATAACGATTACCTCCGAATGCGACCAATTATGTAAGTGTAATTATGTAAGTGCGTTTGTACGTGTATGTTTGGGGGTCTGAAATGGACTAATCTACTTCACAATATTCCTTATGGGAACAAATTCGGTCAGTACTGGCACCTGAACATACTTCTGGAGTGAAAAAATATCGTTAACCGGGGGTCCACTGTATATACATACATCTAGGTTTTTCTCCTTTTTCTAAATAGCTTTTGTTCTTCTTTATTTCTTCTATTGTCCATGGGGAAGTGGAAAAGAATCTTTCCTCCGTAAGCCATGCGTGTCGTATGAGGCGACTAAAATGCCGGGAGCAATGGGCTAGTAACCCCTTCTCCTGTAGACATTTACTAAAAAAGAGAAGAAGAAAAACTTTATAAAACTGGGATGCTTGAATGTGCGTGGATGTAGTGCAGATGACAAGAAACAGATGATTGCTGATGTTATGATGTTATGGAGTTTCGGTGGGGGGAAATAAATGGGATTAAATCTGGAGTATCTGAGAGTGTTAGAGCAAAGGAAGGGGTAGCAGTAATGTTGAAGGATCAGTTATGGAAGGAGAAAAGAGAATATGAATGTGTAAATTCAAGAATTATGTGGATTAAAGTAAAGGTTGGATGCAAAAAGTGGGTCATAATAAGAGTGTATGCACCTGGAGAAGAGAGGAATGTAGAGGAGAGAGAGAGATTTTGGGAGATGTTAAGTGAATGTATAGGAGCCTTTGAACCAAGTGAGAGAGTAATTGTGGTAGGGGACCTGAATGCTAAAGTAGGAGAAAATTTTAGAGAGGGTGTGGTAGGTAAGTTTGGAGTGCCAGGTGTAAATGATAATGGGAGCCCTTTGATTGAACTTTGTATAGAAAGGGGTTTAGTTATAGGTAATACATATTTTAAGAAAAAGAGGATAAATAAGTATACAAGATATGATGTAGGGCGAAATGACAGTAGTTTGTTGGATTATGTATTGGTAGATAAAAGACTGTTGAGTAGACTTCAGGATGTACATGTTTATAGAGGGGCCACAGATATATCAGATCACTTTCTAGTTGTAGCTACACTGAGAGTAAAAGGTAGATGGGATACAAGGAGAATAGAAGCATCAGGGAAGAGAGAGGTGAAGGTTTATAAACTAAAAGAGGAGGCAGTTAGGGTAAGATATAAACAGCTATTGGAGGATAGATGGGCTAATGAGGGCATAGGCAATGGGGTTGAAGAGGTACGGGGTAGGTTTAAAAATGTAGTGTTAGAGTGTTCAGCAGAAGTTTGTGGTTACAGGAAAGTGGGTGCGGGAGGGAAGAGGAGCGATTGATGGAATGATGATGTAAAGAGAGTAGTAAGGGAGAAAAAGTTAGCATATGAGAAGTTTTTACAAAGTAGAAGTGATGCAAGGAGGGAAGAGTATATGGAGAAAAAGAGAGGTTAAGAGAGTGGTGAAGCAATGAAAAAAGAGAGCAAATGAGAGAGTGGGTGAGATGTTATCAACAAATTTTGTTGAAAATAAGAAAAAGTTTTGGAGTGAGATTAACAAGTTAAGGAAGCCTAGAGAACAAATGGATTTGTCAGTTAAAAATAGGAGAGGAGAGTTATTAAATGGAGAGTTAGAGGTATTGGGAAGATGGAGGGAATATTTTGAGGAATTGTTAAATGTTGATGAAGATAGGGAAGCTGTGATTTTGTGTATAGGGCAAGAAGGAATAACATCTTGTAGGAGTGAGGAAGAGCCAGTTGTGAGTGTGGGGGAAGTTCGTGAGGCAGTAGGTAAAATGAAAGGGGGTACGGCAGCCGGGAATGATAGGATAAAGATAGAAATGTTAAAAGCAGGTGGGGATATAGTTTTGAAGTGGTTGGTGCAATTATTTAATAAATGTATGGAAGAGGGTAAGGTACCTAGGGATTGGCAGAGCATGCATAGTTCCTTTGTATAAAGGCAAAGGGGACAAAAGAGAGTGCAAAAATTATAGGGGGATAAGTCTGTTGAGTATACCTGGTAAAGTGTATGGTAGAGTTATTATTGAAAGAATTAAAAGTAAGACTGAGAATAGGATAGCAGATGAACAAGGAGGCTTTAGGAAAGGTAGGGGGTGTGTGGACCAGGTGTTTACAGTGAAACATATAAGTGAACAGTATTTAGATAAGGCTAAAGAGGTCTTTGTGGCATTTATGGATTTGGAAAAGGCGTATGACAGGGTGGATAGGGGGGCAATGTGGCAGATGTATGGTGTAGGAGGTAGGTTACTGAAAGCAGTGAAGAGCTTTTACGAGGATAGTGAGGCTCAAGTTAGAGTATGTAGGAAAGAGGGAAATTATTTCCCAGTAAAAGTAGGCCTTAGACAAGGATGTGTGATGTCACAGTGGTTGTTTAATATATTTATAGATGGGGTTGTAAGAGAAGTAAATGCGAGGGTCTTGGCAAGAGGCGTGGAGTTAAAAGATAAAGAATCACACAAGGTGGGAGTTGTCACAGTTGCTCTTTGCTGATGACACTGTGCTCTTGGGAGATTCTGAAGAGAAGTTGCAGAGATTGGTGGATGAATTTGGTAGGGTGTGCAAAAGAAGAAAATTAAAAGTGAATACAGGAAAGAGTAAGGTTATGAGGATAACAAAAAGATTAGGTGATGAAAGATTGGATATCAGATTGGAGGGAGAGAGTATGGAGGAGGTGAATGTATTCAGATATTTGGGAGTGGACGTGTCAGCGGATGGGTCTATGAAAGATGAGGTGAATCATAGAACTGATGAGGGAAAAAGGGTGAGTGGTGCACTTAGGAGTCTGTGGAGACAAAGAACTTTGTCCTTGGAGGCAAAGAGGGGAATGTATGAGAGTATAGTTTTACCAACGCTCTTATATGGGTGTGAAGCATGGGTGATGAATGTTGCAGCGAGGAGAAGGCTGGAGGAAGTGGAGATGTCATGTCTGAGGGCAATGTGTGGTGTGAATATAATGCAGAGAATTCGTAGTTTGGAAGTTAGGAGGAGGTGCGGGATTACCAAAACTGTTGTCCAGAGGGCTGAGGAAGGGTTGTTGAGGTGGTTCAGACATGTAGAGAGAATGGAGCGAAACAGAGTGACTTCAAGAGTGTATCAGTCTGTAGTGGAAGGAAGGCGGGGTAGGGGTCGGCCTAGGAAAGGTTGGAGGGAGGGGGTAAAGGAGGTTTTGTGTGCGAGGGGCTTGGACTTCCAGCAGGCATGCGTGAGCGTGTTTGATAGGAGTGAATGGAGACAAATGGTTTTTAATACTTGATGTGCTGTTGGAGTGTGAGCAAAGTAACATTTATGAAGGGGTTCAGGGAAACCGGCAGGCCGGACTTGAGTCCTGGAGATAGGAAGTACAGTGCCTGCACTCTGAAGGAGGGGTGTTAATGTTGCAGTTTAAAAACTGTAGTGTAAAGCACCCTTCTGGCAAGACAGTGATGGAGTGAATGATGGTGAAAGTTTTTCTTTTTCGGGCCACCCTGCCTTGGTGGGAATCGGCCAGTGTGATAATAAAATAAATATCAAAAAATTAGGCAACGCTCTCGCCTTGCACACTGAGTGTCCGTGCTTTGATCCCAGGCCAGGTGAAAACAATGGGCACGTTTCCTTACACCTACTGTCCCTGTTCTCCTAGTAGGTAAGTAGGTACCTGGGGGTTTGCCAACTAGTGTGGGTTGCATCCTGGGGGGAACAAGACTGAAGGACTCCAATGGCAATCAGACAGATAGTTCTCAATGACGCACTGACTTTCTTGGGATATCCTGGGTGGCTAACCCCTCCCCATATTCCATAATGGGTAAAAATTAAAGTACTTTACAATATTTTACAATGCACATTGTAATTTACAGGGAAAATATTAGGGGCTTTCGAAAAGGTTCTAGACTCGAATTTTTGCCCACTTCTGGTAGGAATATCATGGTGGCATAATCACACTGCATAGTACACTCCTTTGTGAAGTAGCATGGCAAGTTTCAGTGCAGTTAGTCATTCTACTGAGGTTAGATAGGCATTTGTTGTCATGCTGTTAGTGAATTGTTGCGATCTTGTGTGTAACAGAATGGAATCTTTGGTAGATAAGACACATAGGCAACATTAAGGCAACTTTATTCCAAAACGTTTCACCCACACAGTAGGCTTCTTCAGTTGAGTACAGAAAGTAGGCAGGAGCAGTAGAGATGAGAAGACGATGTAATCAGTCCATCACCCTTGAAGTCGTAGATTTGAGGCTGTCAGTCCCTCAGCCTGGAGAACCTCAAATCTACGACTTCAAGGGTGATGGACTGATTACATCATCTTCTCATCTCTACTGCTCCTGCCTACTTTCTGTACTCGACTGAAGAAGCCTACTGTGTAGGCGAAACGTTTCGGAATAAAGTTGCCTTAATGATGCCTATGTCTTATCTACCAACCTGTCGGTATTGTACACCATTTGATAATCAGAATGGAAACTCTATAAGAAAGAACAGGAGTGTGTGTAAAATTATGTTTCAAATTCAGTAAAATGACGAGTTAAACTCACTAAATGCCTTAGGAAGCACTTGGCAATGAAGCAATGGATTGGACACAATGTTTTGAATGTTTTCTTGATTCCAAGCAGGACGAATGTCAGCTGAGAGTGATGAATGGTCTGGTCGTCCGTCAGTGTCAAAAAAGATGTTCAAATTGAAAAATGAAGGCTATTCATGAAGATCGTTGTTAGAGTATCCAGGACACTGCAAATGCTATGGGAATTTCTTATGGATCTTGTCAAAGCATTTTGACTGAAAATCTGAACAAGAGGCGAGTGACTGCGATATTTGACTTGCTGACTCAAGACCAGAAAGACCATCGTTTCTGGCCAAAAACAACATGGTGATTGTCTCCCACCCTCCCTACTCCTCAGCTCTAGCCCTTCCTTCCTCTGTAACTTCTTTCTCTTTCTAAAAATAAATTCGGCATTTTAACAACATGGAAATTAAAGCAGAACCACACGCTGCATCAGACAATGTTAGGAAAGAAGTCCAGAAATGTTTCAAGAAGTGGCAGAGGCACTGGAATCAGTGTATAGCCTCCCAAGGAGAACTTTGAGGGAGACAGCTTCAAATAGGCTAGTAGGTAAGCCTATACACTTTTCTTCACGGCAGTCAAGGACCTCTTCGATAGCACCTCGTATGATGTACACCTACCATCCGACTTACGACCTGCTCGACTTACGACCATGTTTTTTATGCCAAATTTCTGGGAAATAAACAACTATTTGTATTGTACACAATGTTTATCCTAAACCTTACAGTATAAAATACAGTACTAACAACATAAAAAGTAAAGTAAAACATGAAATACCAAAATAAAACAATAAAATAAAGTAATTACAAAAATGTTTTGTTGATATTCAGTAGTAAAGTTCGACTTACAACCATTTTGATTTACGACCGGTTTCTCGGAACCGAACTCGGTCGTAAGTCGGATGGTAGGTGTACTTAGAACAAAATATATCTATATGTAAATAAAATACTAAAGTGTGAGAAGCATATGCGGCACAATATTAGAAACACCTGTGTATGAAACTTGACTAAATATATAAATAAGCAACTGTATGTCTGACAAGGGAAAAAATTAGACGTTTGAATATTATGTATACCTTCTTATTACAAGGATATTAATATTAAGATGAATTTCTAACACCAACACTTGGTAATTTAGAGTATACTACTTAAAAGAAAACTTGCAGGATGACTGGGAAGACAGAGGCTAACTCAATGCATCCTTGGGAACTCTGTAGTTGTTAAAGTACAAAAAAGCCCACCTGGGGATACCCGTTGTACTGTGACTGGCTGGGCTGGGCGTGCTGCTGGTGAGGGCTCAGAGTTCCTGCAGGCCCAGGCACAGTCAACTCCTCCACATACGACTCAGACCCCGCACGCCTCCGCCGAGTCGTCATCACACACTACTGGGAACCCTATAAATGAATAAATTTTTTATTTAAGCTGAAAGGAATATCACTAAATAGATTAACATAAACTCACACCAAAAATAATTTTTCTGAATGGATACCAAGGCAAAAGAATGGCATTGTCTTATTATCTCGCCAACCAAATACAGCCTCTCCTAACTTAACAATGTAGTTCAGTTCCTACGATCACGTTGGTAAATGAATTCATCGCTAAGCAAGGAGCATACTATAATGGTAGTGGGTTTGTGTCAACCATCTTTGATATTATTCTAATGTCACCTTTGCACCATTTATAACACTTAGTATATTTTTAAATGTTTATACAGTAGTGTACTGTATGTATATTATAATAAACAGAACAGAGAAAATCAGCTATAATATACATTATTTAGGTATGCATACTGGTCAGAGAGCCTGTCATAAGTTCAAGTTGTCAGTAAACGAGTATGTCACTTAAGTGAGGAGAGGCTGTATAGGAATTCTGAGGTTGTTCACTTGCTCCACTTCTAATTCGTCTATATTGTCCTCATCGCTCTCGGGCCGTGTGGACGCGCTGTGCGAAAAGCTCCTGCTTTCTCTGTTGCGCAACTTCCTGTTTTCACCAAGATGGCTGCCAGCTACCGCAGGAGGAGAAACCTTGTTAACCCTTTGAGGGTCGACAGGCCCTCTCCGAAACTCGTTCTCAGGGTCGGCCAAATTTAAAAAAAAAAAAAATTATTTTCTCTTATGAAAAGATAGAGAATCTTTTCCCGATCATAAAGACACCAAAAGTTTGAAATTTGATAGAAAACTTACGGAATTATGCTCTCGCAAAGTTAGCGGTCTCGGCGATGTTTACGCATCGGCGATTTTGCCCACTTTGAGCCCCATTTTCGGCCAATTTCACTGTACTAGTCGACATAAAACATGAATATTTCGCTAGAACTCCATTTTTTCTATCGAATGGGTGCAAGAAACCACCCATTTATGAAATTCAACTATCCAGTACAGTGGTCAGAATTTAGCAATTTTGCCAATTTCACACAAATTTCAAAAGATGCCAATTTCCGAATAGGGTCCAGAATAAACAAGAAAGACATTCCTGGCACTAAAATGACATTTCCTCTAGTCATTAGTCACGTCTCAAGGCCCCTCTTATATTCTTTTGCTTTCCACTTTGAATTTTTATTCTCACAAAAAATATAAGATTTACTGTTATGCAGACTACTGTTTTAGTGTAAAAAATGGTATAAATATTATTGGTGCACTTGTGAAAGAATATTAGACTCACCAGTTGACGTGTATTGCACGCTTGGCACGATTTGTTTACTTTTGAAGTTTGGTAAAAATCGAACATTTCTGCTACTTTGAGCTCAATTTCAAGGCACCTTTCATTGTAAAACCAGTCAAAATCATCTCAATTTCTGTAATATGTCTTCCATTCTATAAAATGAGACCAAGAAAACTAGAATACAACAATAAATACCATACGAAAATACACTGCAAAGTCGCTGATTTATTCCAAAAAAATGGTCAAAGTTTTTTTTTTCTCATTATGCACTGTGTGCTGCAGGATTTTTTTTAGACTGTGCACACTGACCACATAGACCCATTCTTTCATATGAAGGCCTACCAGCTTTCTCCCACTAGATTTGAGGCCGCTAGAATTTATGAGTACTAGTACGTCAAAAACCCCTACGCGTAAGACGTACTAGTACGACCAAAACCCTCAAAGGGTTAAAGGGACAATTTATCTGACGAATGCCTCTGTTTTATTACCAACGATTATACGGGACAAGTTTGGCATTGACAATGAAGAACTACATGGAATAGCGCTTAATGGTTCTTCAAGAATCTTCATAAAGTTCTGCACAGTGGAGGCGTATGAAAGGACGGTGACTCAGTACCAGGAGAAGAGCATCGCCGTATCATCTGGCCTGGAGGTACGCCTGTGGGATGCCTCAAAATACTACACCTGGGTGAGGATCCGCAACGCTCCTTTTGAGGCAGACGATGTGGATATCAGAGAGACTTTTCAACGATATGGTGAGGTGCATGCTATAACTTTAGGCCGATGGACAGATGGAATCTATGCAGGGTTGCCTGCTGGATCTTACACCGTCAAGATGACATCGAGAAGACCTATTCCCTCGTATGTTGTCCTGGAGGATTTTAGGACACAGATGTATGTGACCTACGCGGGACAACGCAAGGCGTGTCGCCTGTGTGGCGCTTTTGACCACATGGCGGCTGGGTGTGGTAAAGCAGCAGCGCCGCGGCCTTTGGAACGGCAAGTAGTCACAGAGTCTCTGGCGGCACCTTTGCCGAAGACTATGAGTGCAGTAGGCAAAGGTAATTGGGCGGACGAAGTGGAGGGCGTGGAGGAGAATTGTGTGACGCTACCAGTGGCTTCGGATGCTCCCCCACAGACAGACCCGGGTGTTGAGCAGCAGCCTGTGGGGGTGGAGAGGCCGGTGACCTACAGGAGTCATCTGCACCCCTACAGGAGATGATTAAATCTTTCCTGGACGTGCCTGCAGAGGAGAACCCATCTACAGACGGGAGAATTCTGATGGTTGAGAAGGACCTGATTGAGCAGATTCCAGGGCCTCAGGGGTCAGAGTCTGGCATGTTGCAGTTGCTACAGGTGGAAGCTGAGGTGCACAAGGGGAGTGGAAATACTGATATGGAGTTTGAGGGTACATCTAGAAAGAGAGCTGGAGGCTCGTCGGATGAGGATATTATAACACCAGCTCAGCGTTCAGGGAAGAAGACATGGGCGGGAGTGATTAAGAAGGGGCAGGGTAGTGCACAGGGGGGGAGGGGGTTCAGGCGGGCAAGAGTGCACGGGAAAAGACAGAAGCAGCAAAAAGTGTAACAGACAGGACACAGAGACATAGAGGAAAGCCACCCTTTCTGAATCTTTAAGTGTCTAACTATAAACGTGAATGGCCTTAGAGCTGACGGTAAACGAGTATGGTTGGAGGATGTTTTGCGGCGTTTTAACATTGATGTGTGTTTTATTCAAGAACACAATTTTAAGTGTGGCAGAGAGTTGAGGCTGAACGGTTTTAGGATGTATGCTGGTATTCAGGGAAATTAAAGGGTGGGGTGGCAGTGGTAGTGAGGGAGTCCAGCCCATTCCATGTGCTCATGTGGGAAGAGGGGGGGGAGGGGAGGGGGGGGAGGGGGAGGGGGAGGGGATATGGGGGTGAGATTAGAGTATGTTTTCTGGGGATATATATGCCGGCTGATAGTAACATATGGGTAAAGGTGAATTTTGTAAGGGAGGTTTTGCTTTTCTACATGCGGGGTTTGCCCATGGTTTCTATAATAGGCGGGGATTGGAACTGTGTAATCAGGAATAAGGATGTGGAGCCGAGAGGGGCAGGGTGTGTGCTTGGGGCATTGAGGGATTTGAGGGATGCAGGGGTTTATGACATAGTCAGGAGCGATGGGTGGAGAGTAGAGCACATGTTTATGCGGAGGGGTTATGCTGCCAGGTTGGACCGTGTATAACTCGAGATATAACAGCAGAACGTGTAATGACGATAGATTTAGGTTTTTCAGACCATCGTGCTGTTTTGGCAGAGGTGGCATGGGAAGGGATGGTTTGTAGGTATGTGGGCTATTGGAAAATGAATGTGAGGCTACTTCAGGGGGAGGGGGAGGGGTTGTTTTTTAGGGAATGGTGGAGGCAACTCTGGGAGGTTCACAACAAAGAGGAGGATGTATTGGAATGGTGGGAGAAGCATGCAAAATTGCAGATTAAGGAGTATTATCAGCATAGAGGACGGGATGAGGCGAGGTGGAGGTTTGGTTTACAGAAATATTTTGAGGGGCAGCTCAATGATTGTTATGAAGGGGGAGGGGGGCTAGACATGGAGAAATAGAGGTTTTAAGGGGAAGATTGAGGGATATACAAAATTCTCGTTTTGATGCGATACGTGTGAGGGAAGGTTTAGAGGAGGTTCTATGGGGTGACAAACCGTCAGGATGTGTTTTGAGGAGATTTAAGAATAGGCAACAGATGACCACGATTATGGAATTAGAGGTGTGTAAAGGGGTGGGGGGATATAGGGTGGGGCAGGTACTTAGTACCAACGATGGAATGAGTAATTTTTTTTATATTTTATTTAAAACGTAATATTACAACATAAAAAATAAATATATAGAAAACCACTATCCCTTAACAAACAGGTATCCAAAATAGAATTCATAAGCACAGTACACCATATGAATTGCGCAACATTCCGACGGTCGCTATATACACTTCGAGCCACCTAGGCATAAATAAAAATCAGATAAGAGCTTTGTGGCCCACATATGTCATCCTACTACAAAAGTGCACTAAAAGACATGCTATAATAAATCATATATACCCTATCTCCTCCACCATAATAGATATTATATAATCACATAGCTAGACCTATAGAATATATGTTTAGGAACATATTTTATAATACTTAAAACATTATGACAAAATAATATTACAAAACATCAATACACAAATAATATAATTACCATGCAAACATGCATCCTTATACCTGGACTAAATTTCCCTTGTATCGTAACTCTCACAGAATGATAATACACGAGGTCCTATGAACCTTCTAACACAACCATCTTACATCACTTTTGTCTGTTATATACAATTCACCACTAAACACCACCTTGATCATCCCTTAAATGCTTTCCACTCAAGGCTTCCTAACCATAATATTGCCACTTACGGCATACATTACACATTACATAATAATGACGGTATTTATACCAGAGCTATCAATACTAAATTAGATATTTAACAAAGTGTCGCCTAACACTGAAGAATTTTAATTTATATGTTATTTAAAATCATACATAAGACAATATGTTAAGTTTATATTTCCAACACTTGTGAAGATTTTTTTTTTTATCTTAAAGAACATTACTTTCACACACTCACACTACATTCACACACATTCACCTCCATACCCAAAGCACTTCACACTTGCACACAGTTTTACTTGTTCTATTCCTGCAACAGCAACCAGAATCAGACTAGTTACCACCCAACCATAATCCATTACACTACATACCATCCACCCATGTCATTCGCTAAAACCATGCCCATACATGCCACCACCACTGAAAACCCGACTACCAAAGAAAACCAGTCCCCTACATGGTTATCACTGTACCAATTGCAGGAGACGACTGACTGTGAGCTCTCTGTAGTTCTCTGGAAAACAAGCTCCCCACTGACTCCCATAAATAAGTTTGTTCCTACCAGCAGTCCTGTATATACACGCTGCAATTGCCTTAATTCTAATCCTACCCCCCAGCATCTCTCATTCCCCAGGAAATATACAGAAAATCCACTACCACATACATAATCGCCCTTTTTACCTCCCATGATACCCCTTTTACCTCTAATGTTAAAGCTCGCAGGGTCTCTACATTACCCCCACCTAGCAGACAAAAAACCCTCGCCAACCACATCCATACCTCCCTCAATTCTTCACAAAAATAAACCGCATGAAATGCCGTTTCCAGCTCACCACACTGACTGCAGGATGGTTCCCTCACCAAACCCATTAAACTCAAAACTGCTTTTGAAGCTAGGATCCCCATCATGAATCTGTATACCAACTCATGTACCCTAGGCATTAACCTGAGCCTCCGGAAGTCTTCCCATATTGTCCCCCAATCATACAATGGATAGACCGATACGCCCTGCAAGATTTCCGTCCTCCCACTCAACGATACCAAATGCCCCACTTTAAGTCGCTCAACACCTTTAGCCAATAACAAAACCCTCAGCAAATCCTCACATTCAATTAACTCTTTACCTCCCCACCATCTCTGCACATCCCCCATCACCTTCCCCACTCTTACCCCTCTTTCCCCTCCAGCCCTGACGAATGACTGTTTTACATATATGGCTTTCACCCTCGGCCCCAATGCTAAAAGACCCACTCCCCCTCTGCGCACATTCGACATCACCACTTCGTTGCTCAGCCATGCCCTCCCAAAACCCCAAACATAACATACAGCTCGTCTCTATTTCTTGTACGTCCTGTGTTCTCAAAGGATACACTTCCGTTATACCCCAAACCTTACTGTAAACCAGCGAATTAACTATTACCGCCCTCTGCTGTAATGTGACATCTCCCGCCCATAAACCCCCTAATCTACTCACTACTTTCTCCACTACCCCCTCTGAATTTACCTGCCTAGCCTCCTGCGCATTTGCCATGTATAAAACTCCACAAATCTTCAAATTATCCACCACTGCCCACCCAAACTCCAACCCCAAGCCCCCCCCACCCAAGCACCCACCTCCAGTAAACACGATTTCGCCCTATTAACTCTCATGCCAGACGCCTCCCCAAAAATCCCCAACATCCTCCCCACCGTACGCAATCCCTCCACCCCTTCTATCAGGATAGTGGTATCATCCACATACCCCACAATGCCTAAGCGCCCTTCCCTCTCCCCATTTAATGCTCCCACCCCCTCAACGAGCCCATAGAACGGATGTTGCATACACGCAAACAGAATTTGTGAAAGAGGGAATCCCTGCCGTAATCCCCTCTCCATTTTAACCAGCCTTCCCAATCTGCCATTAACTTGGACCCTTACCATAGCTGATGAGTATAGCGTATCTACCCACCACGCCACTCCCAGTCCAAACCCCAGACGCAACAAACAAGCCCTCAAAAATTTTCTATTCACACAGTCATATGCATTCTCCCAATCAATACCCAAAAGTCCTTCCCCCTCGCAACCCTCCAAAAAGTCCCTTATGCGCCCATGCCCAACTCTCATACTTCGTCCCGGTATACCCATCTGACCCCTATGTACAACCCCACCAATTACCTTCTTCATCCTATTACCTAATATCTTTGCAAAAATCTTGTAGTCAGAACACATTAGTGAAATAGCTCTATACACACTTAAAACACTTCCCACTTGCTTTTTGCGAACCAATACAATCACTCCAATACTTTGTGTCTGACTTAGCTTGCCCTCCCACAGCATACAATTCATCATCTCCACCAGACAAGTCTTAACCCTTAAACGGTCCAAACGTATATATACATTCACTCGCGTAGCGCCCCAAATTTTTTGAGGAAAAAAAATCTTTTCTTTTAAAAGAAAAAAAGAGCATATGGTACCCAGGCACCCCCAATTATTTTAATATGGCGCATAGTGAGTGCGCACACCCATTCTCTCATGTCTAGGTGACTCAGGCTTATTGTGGCAATGTTGAATGAATGACAAAGAAAACGTATATATACGTTTGGGGCGCTATGCGCATGAACGTACATATACGTTTGGACCGTTTAAGGGTTAATATGCTCCCAATGAACTCTGCAAAAATCATTTGAAATCCCATCGATGCCTGGTGCTTTTCCAGTACTCATGTTAAACACTGCCTCCTCAACTTCCCCCACACTAATTGCTCCTCCTATCTCCATCCCCTCCACTTCTTTCTGCCCTAACCCACACCCCCCCTCCAACACTTCCTCAAAAGCATCGCCCTCCCCCCCCTTTCTCCATTTCTCTCGAAACCAGCAATCAGTATAATTACTCATGCCTTCTGTAGTAGTAAGCACCTGACCCTTATGATATCCACCCATATCCTCGCTCACCTCTAATTGCAATATAGCTGACTCCTTCTGCCTTACCCGAAAACGTCTTAAAACACTTCCCGAAGGTTTATCCCCCTACAATACAGCCTCCAATCCTGCCCTCACTCGCACAGCATCAAATCTGTCATTGTGTACCTCCACCAGTCTACCTCGAAGTTGCTCCACGGTCCCATACTGCCTCCCCATTTCCTCCTCATAACACTCGTTCAGCTGACATTCCAAATAATTCTGTAACCCATACCTCCACCTGGCCTCTTCCCGTCCCCTATTTTTAGAGAATCCAGCAATACCCGGCTTAGCTCGCTTCTCCCACCATTCCAAGACACACGACCCCACATCCCTTGATCCCCAAAAAGAGTGCCACCAATCCCCAAAAGCCTCACACACCCCCTCCCCCTTCACAAGTCTCGCATTTAATTTCCAATAACCAGTGTGTATCCTAACCATACCCTCCCAATCAAGATCCGCAATAACCACCCTGTGGTCAGAAAACCCCACATTGAAGGTCCTAACTCCCAGAACGCGTATTGCCTCCGTAGCATAGAGCCTATCCAGTCATGCAGCATAACCTCTTTGTACAAATGTATACTCAACCCTCCAACCACCACTCCCCACTGCATCTAAAACTCCCACATCCCCCAACACATTGCGTAAAAACCCCAACACACACCCCGACCCCCTCGGTTCCACATCACCCTGTCGTATGACACAATTCCAATCTCCTCCTATCACGGTAACTAAAGGCAATCCCCTCAAATAAAAAAGCAAAACAACCCTCACGAAAGTTACCTTAACTGTTGCATTTCCATCCGCCGGTATGTATATTCCTATAAAACAAACCCTTGTCTCACCCCACTCTCCCTCTACCCGCACCACCCTTCCACCCCCACCCTCCTCCCACCCCAACACACGTAAGGGACTGGTTTCCTTCACAGCCACAGCAACCCACCCTTTTAACCTCACCGATCCACTCACATATAACTTACATCCCTTCAAACGCAACTCACATCCAAACTTGTAATTATGCTCCTGTATGAAACATATATCTAAATCAAATCTCCTCAAAAACCATTCCATCCACACTCTCTTAATCTCAGCTCTCAGGCCGTTAACATTAATGGTGACCACCTTGAATTATTACAATAAAGGCGGCTTCCCCCGCCGCTTTTGAAGGTTGCTCGAAAGACGTGGCTGTTGACTATAGCCACGTTTGTCACTTGGTCTATCCAGACCTCTGATCCCCCCCTTTTCCTTCAACCCTTGCAGCACCACAGAACCGGTGCCACCATTCCCCGGGAGATCTAGCACGGTTTTCCAAGGTTTCTTTCCAGATCTCTGCCCTGGTGTTAAGACATCTTCCATATCAGACGTCCCAGCTGCTTGCTTACGTGTGCCACCTCCACACGTTGCCTCAGCATCCATGTCCTCCTGGTGCACCTCAACCACTACCGTGTGCTGCTTACTCTCGTTGCACAAGGTGTCCTCACACTCCTGTGCAGCTGCTACCCCCTCCAATGCCCTCCCATCCTTCTCCCCTTCCTGACTGTCTTCCACCTCCCCCAAGAAGTCTTTCAAGACCTTGTCCAACAGACCATCCTGTTGTAAGTCACTTCTGTCAACAATCGCACCCGTAGATGGTCGCTCAGACACAGTTCCCACAGGTAACGTGGCGCATGCTCCCAACTCCAACTCTGCTCTGTCTACTTCTTCACTCCAACTTCCAGTCGCCTGGCTTGCAGCTTCACCTGTCCCAGGTGCCAAGGAGCCCAGCTGTCGTTCCACAGTTGGTGGCGCCTGTTCCCTCCGTCCCTGCCTTTGATGACATTGGGCCGCCATATGGTCATAAGACCCACACAGCCTACGTTGTCCTGCATAATACAGTGGCCCCCCGGTATTCGATGGCATCGGTATTCGATAAATCCGGTATTCGATGCATTATATCACAAAAAATTTTCCTCGGTATTCGATTGAAAACCCAGTATTCGATATGATTCGTACGAGACCTGTCCACGTGTGGCCTGAACTGCCCTGTGTGTGCCAGTGTTTACAAGCCAGCCAGTGTGCGCGCATCTAAGGATACATTCAGTACATTCCATATTATCACTGTGTTTTGTGCTTGTTTCTGCAAAATAAGTCACCATGGGCCCCAAGAAAGCTTCTAGTGCCAACCCTGTGGTAAAAAAGGGTGAGAATTAGTATGGAAATTAAGAAAGATTTTGAAGGGTTTGGGGCTAACCCTGAGAAGCCTATGCCAGTTGTGGAATCCATTGTGCCTACTTCAAAAATTAAGGAAATGTGTGCAGAGTGGGTTGAAGTGCAAACCTTTATGGATGAAAATCACCCTAACACAGCTATTGCAAGCCGTGCTGGTGACTATTACAATGACAATGTTGTGGCCCATTTTAGACAAATCGTAAAGGAACAGGAGGTACAGAGCTCTATGGACAGATTTGTTGTGCGACAGAGGTCCAGTGACTCTCAAGCTGGTCCTAGTGGCATTAAAAGAAGAAGGGAAGTAACCCTGGAAATGGACTTGCTACCTCAAGTCCTAATGGAAGGGGATTCCCCTTCTAAACACTAACACCTCTCCCCTCCTTCCATCCCATCAATCATCACCAGATCTTCATTAAAGGTAAGTGTCAATTATTTTATTGTTATTGTAATTATTCTATTGCATTAAACTTAATATTTCATGTAGTAAATTTTTTTTTTTCATACTTTTGGGTGTCTTGCACGGATTAATTTGATTTCCATTATTTCTTATGAGGAAAATTGATTCGGTTTTCGATATTATCGGTATTCGATGAGCTCTCAGGAACGGATTAACATCGAATACCGGGGGTCCACTGTATACATAAACCTGTGTTCTGAACTCTTCCATCAGAACGTACGATGGTATAGGTTGTCTCAATGTCATCTTCAAGGTGAAAGATCCCTCTGGCAGCCCCATATAAGGCCCATCCTTCCACACTCCCAACTCTGCCGAATGGATCTTGCCATACCTACGGAATACCTCCACATCATCATATTCCAAGGCCTCAAAGGGGACATTTCTCACCTTTACCCACGTTACATAGCTTGATATGTCATGTAGGCAGACCTCCACTGCAGAATTAACGGTCATCCTCTTTTCTTGGAATGCATCAACTATGCTGGAGTAAAACCCAGCACTCTTGAACTTGATGAAGATCCTGGACACTCCATTCACTGCTACACCTTACAACTCGTCGTTCGGTATGCTGTACACATCGCGGATGATACTTGACAGAAGCACCTGCATTGTAGAACTACTCAGGGTACCACGTACCAGCTCCACACAGACAGTATTTACCCTGCGTCCATGTCTGTCCGCCATTTTGATTGCTACTGCACAGCCTGTCCACATGGCCCAGGAGCGATGAGGACAATGGAATGAGTAATTATGCTGATTATTGGTTTAGGGAGAATTTTAAGCAGGGGGAGGGAGGGAGGGAGAGATTCTAGGAGAAGGAATTCGGGGTATTTTAGGGGAGGAGAGAGCAGTAATAGAGGGTAGGATCAGTGAGGAGAAGGTGGAGGAGGCGGTAATGGGCTTGAGTAGGGGAAAAGCACCGGGCGTTGATGGAATTCCTAATGATTTCTATATTACACATTGGGATTGTATGAAGGAATGTCTGGTCTTGTTTAACTGTATGAAGGAAAGGGGAGTGTTGGGGGAATCGCAGGGCACGGGGGTAGTTGTTTTGGTCTATAAGGGAGGGGGGAAGACCTTGGGTGCTTTTAGGGCAATCTCCCTCATGTGTACTGATTATAAAGTTTTTGCGAAGGTTTTAGGTAATCGTATGAAAAAGGTGCTTGACTGAGTCCTACATAGAGGACAATGTAGGATTCCAGGTCGAAGTATGCGTGAGGGGCATGGAAGAATTAGGGATTTTGTGGAGGGTAGACAAGGGGGGGGGGATCTTGGGGATTGATTGGAAGCAGGCTTATGACAGTGTAGATAGACATATGTTGTGGAGTATTTTACAAAAACAGGGTTTTGGGGATGAGATTGTGCACTGGGTGACTACTTTGTATATGCCTGCAAGGGCCAGGGTACAGGTTAATGGGAAGTTAGGGTTGCTGGTGCAGTTGGGGAAGGGTTTGCGACAGGGTTGCCCCTTGTCTCAAATCCTCTTTGCATGCATGCAGGACCCTTTTTATAGGCTTATAGAGAAAGGAGTGTGGGAACAGGGAGAGGAGGGTCCTGGCAGATGTGGTATTGTGCGGTATGTGGATGACACCACAGTTTTGGTGGGAGGGGAAATAGGATTGGGGAATGTGGGATGTATAATAGAGATTTTTGGTGGGGCGACAGGGATAAGGGTTAATGGAGCAAAGTCAAAGTTATTAGAAGTAGGCACATGGGTAGGGGAGGGGGGGAACTGTATGGGTGGAACAGTGGATAGAATTAAGATATGTGGGGTTGTGTACATGGCGGATGCTGGGGAGGCGCAGAGAATAAATTCCAAGGAAGCTGTGAGTAGAGCGATGGGTAGGATGCGCGGGTGGAGGGCTGGGGATGTAACGTTGCAGCAGAGGGTGGTGGTAGTAAACACACTTGTGTACAGTAAAATGTGGGGAGTGGCAGAAGTATATCCCCTGAGGTCGTGTGATATTCAGGAACTGGAGAGGGTGGTTTTGAGGTATGTGTGGGGTTATGGGAAGCCATGGCTACGGAAGGAGGTGGTGATGATGGGCGTGCGGCAGGGTGGGCTGGGTCTTATACCTTTGGACACACGAGTGAAGGCAGTGTATGTGAAGCAGTGGTACTTGAGGGTGGGAGGGGAGAGGGGTAGAAGGGTGGGAGAGGTAATGGAGGATGTGCAAAAATGGTGGAAGGGGAAGGCACTACTGGTGTGTGAAGATATGGTGCGTAATTTGTTGGCAGTATGGGATGCAAAAAAAAGTAAGGTTAAGTAGGCTTGGGAGGACAGGTAGGCAGGGTAAAGTGATACAGGGAGTAGCAACATACCCGATGTATGATTGGAGGGGCATTTGGGAAGACTTTCAGAAGATCAGATTAAAGCTAAGAGTTCATGAAGTGGTTTATAGATTCTTTATGGGAATTCTAGCTACAAGGTCAGCGCTACATAGAATGGGCTATGTAGGTGCGGGCACTTGTTTGCATTGTGGGGAAGAGGAGACTGCTTTTCATGCTGTATATTTTTGTGAAAACTTGGAGGTTGTAAGGACATGGTTAGCAAGGGTCCTGGGTATAGTGGCGGGAGGGGGGAGAAACATTTCGACTTTGAGGGCTTTGCATTTTGATGTGGGTGGGGTTTCCAAGGACATTCGGAGGGCAGTGATGTATGTAGTGGCAGATTTTTTGTATGTGTCTTGGTGCATGCGGGAGGTGGGGGATGATTGTAGGGTGCGGACGCTTGCGGCGAGTGTGTATCGTACAGTTTGCAGAAATAGGCTACTATATGGGAGGGTGTGGGTAAATAGTTTTCCCTTGGGTTATCGTAATCTGACGGTAGGTGTAATGTTAGGGTTGGGTGTAGTTTAGAGCTGGAATGGGTTGTTTCTCCCTAAACTGGCATTTTTGTTCCGTTTTGAGATTAGTGGAGGATGGAAGGTGGAATAAAAGTGTGTGGTAGTGGAATATATGGGTGTCAAGTCGTTAGGAATGAGGGGGGGGGGGTAGGGGGGTGAACTGGTGACATTTGGTTAAGAGACAGGGGCTTTATGACTTTAGACGTCAGGTACGGACTTGAGCATGAAAGGGAACGTGAGTTTGTGTTTTTTAATACAGATAGCATGGGGTGGCTTTCTGAAGTGTCTTTTGCCAGGATGGTTTTTTAATGACTGAGGTAGTACTGCTCTGTACATGTTTTATTAGGAGCCATAAGTTATATTATGTAACTTAGTGCGTGGCAAAGTCTGATATTGCTCTGGAACATTGTTAATAAATATATATATCTTGTTGAACATGATAATACATAAAAATGGGAATGTGTATTAGAGTGTGAGTTTCAATATCTAGTGTACTGTTACCATTTTAGTTGGTACCCTTCACTTTGTCAAGTAATTACTATCTATATATTGTTATAAGTTTTATTTTAGTTCTTATTTTATAAGTTTAAGTGAACAAATGTAAGATGTTGTGACGTCTAGTGCAAGTGGCATTTATCTTGCACTGGGGAAAAGGGGAAGTGTAATTTAATTATGATTGGATCATAACGACATGTCATTGAATGTATGTACACTGTATTTAGAAGACGGGAAGGATTGTGAGGATTATCAATATATGTATTAATTCTTATGTAAATTTCATGGAATTCAGCGTAATAACAATGTACACCTATTACTCGGATGATAAGTATAATTGATATTTTTACGCTTATTGTAATATATTTTTGATTGATGAAATGTATAATCTGGTATTTAGCATTGGAGTAAAGAGAGAAAAAGCATTGGGGATGGGGGATATTTGGTGTCAGCACAAAGATGAACCAGCAGTGTGTATTTAGAAAACGGAAATTTTTTATTTTTTCTGTGGCGGAGTCGATAAGGGGTTCTTTTATTCTTTTATTTTAATGTATTGTAATGTCTTTTTAAATAAAATATAAAAACGAAACAATTACCATCAATGACTGATTGTGGTTATGAGTGGTGAAGGCAGACAGTTACTAGGCATGTGGGGGGGGGGGGGTTGAAGTGTCAGCGGTAGTGTATTAAATCCACCACCGTGCACAATATTGATTATTACCATAGGGTATATGAGGGTTAGGGTGTGGATTGTGTTCTATGGTGGATGTGAGCCATCATGTTCAGA